>NC_135821.1:12526890-12649390 GCF_964213995.1 Mustelus asterias
AACATACCAGTGCCCCTGACAGTGCCAACATACCAGTGCCCCTGACAGTGCCAACATACCAGTGCCCCTGACAGTGCCAACATGCCAGTGCCCCTGACAGTGCCAACATGCCTGTGCACACTGGCAGTGCCATCCTGGCAATGGTAACCTGCCAATGCCCCAGTAGTGCCAGGTTGGCAGTATCAGAGTGCCAGTGGGCAGCTCCAGGACACTGCCCTGTCATTTTTATTTTATTAGTGTCACAAGTAGGCTTACATTAACACTGCAATGAAGTTATTGCAGAAATCCCCTAGTCGCCACACTCCGGCGCCTGTTCAGGTACACCGAGAGAGAATTTACCATGGCCAATGCACCTAACCAGCCCATCTTTCAGACTGTGGGAGGAAACCAGAGCAGTCGGAGGAAACCCACGCAGATACGGGGAGAACGTGCAGACTCTGCACAGACAGTGACCCTAGCCAGGAATTGAACCTGGGTCCCTGGCACTGTGAGGCAGCAGTGCTAACCACCATGCCGCCACTGCCACCTCATTGTGGTGTTAATGTAAGCCGAGTTGTGATACGAATAAACAAACCTTAATTTCGGGCCTAACCAGTAAAGTAGGAAGGGGATAAAAGCAAAATGTTGCAGATGCTGGAATCTGGCCCGAAACATTGGCCCTATTCTCTCTCCACAGCTGCTGCCGGACCTATGGAGATTTTCCAGCATTTTCTATTTTTGAAGTCGGAAGCCATGATGCGGAGTTGCCGGCGTTGGCCTGGGGTGGGCACAGTAAGTAATCTCACAACACCAGGGGCAATGCTCCGAAAGCTCGTGCTACCAAATAAACCTGTTGGACTTTAACCTGGTGTTGTGAGACTTCTTACTGTGAAGTAGGAAGCAGACAGTTTTGCGTGTGGAATTCCAGCGCAGGGAAAGGGAGCGGGACAACTCAATCTACAAATATCTCCCGCAGTAACGTTACGACTCGTGGTGTTTCCCCATTAGTAATGCAATCTGTGACTCAGTAGATGCCGGGATTTTGGTTTCCATTATACACCAGCTTGGGTCTGTATAACTCCCACTAACTGGAGCTTCCTCACTCATTTACACAGAGGAACCTGTGCTTACAATAAATTCGCCAGCCCAATTCACAGATTCCATGACACCCTTCAGACTTTGTACTGTGACTGAACAAGCGCCAAGTGGTAATAATATGCTGCCTTGCCTGTGGTAATAGGCACTTCAATACCAAACTCGCAGTTTGACAGAATAATGTGTGAAAGGCACCTATTCAATTTAATAAGCTTGGGTTTAATTCAGAACCAGAAATAACATCACTGCGTTAAAAAAAAATCTTATTGTTACAAGATGTGTTTTTCCTCCTCAGAGTCAAAGGCAAATCAAATATAAAAGGTAAGCTTCGCTCGCTTGTCTCATCATTGCTTCAAATGTTTTCCTGTGGATTTAGGTTGATGTGAGTTTTGGCGTCTGAATGTGATAGTCTTCCTCTCCTTCAAGGGAACACTCTTCTTCATTGTTCTTTGAAGACTGGTGAGCCTCAGGCCTCTCATCCAAGTGGCCACTCCCCTGGAGAGAGGAGGGAGAGCTGGACTGTTTCCAGCAGCACAGACACAGGCCATTCAGCCCATTTGGGTCTGTGCTTGTTTATGTGGTTGTGCTTGTGACTGTGTGTGTGTGTGTGTGAGGTTGTGTGCGTGTTTGTTTGCATGTATGTGTATGTATCTGTGTACGTGAGTGTGTATGTGTGTGTGTGAGTTCGTGTATGTGTATGTGTGTGTGTGTGAGAGAGTGTGTGTGTGTGCATGTATCTGTGTGTGTGTGTGTGTGTGTGTGTGTGAGGTTGCGTGAGTGTGAATGTATGTGTGTTTGTGTGTGTGGTGTGTGTGCGTGTTTTTGTGTATGTGAGGTTGTGTATGAGTGCGTGTGTATTTGTGTATGTGTGAGTGTGTGTATCTGTGCATGTATCTGTGTGTGTGCATACGTGTATCTGTGTGTGTGTATCTGTGTATCCGTGCATGTCTGTGCCTCTGTGTGTGTACATCTGTGTGTGTGTGTGTATGGTACAGCAGTGTCAAATGTTGTGATATATTGCTGTGATGCTCAGGTAAAAATAATTGCATTTATGTAGCACCTTTCATGACCACAGGACATCTCAAAGTGACATTGTTTCGAAATGTAGTGGTTGTAATGTGGGGAAAGGTGACAGCCAATCTTTACACTGCAAACTTCCGGAAGCAGCAATGACCCAGATAAGCTGTTTCGGCTGATGTTGATTGAAGGATAAATATTAGCTAGGACACAGGGGAGAACTCCCCTGCCCTGCTGCGATGGAATATTTTTCATTCAACTGTGATGGGTTTCACTTTAGTGTTTTTGTCAGGAAGAAGGTAACACTAACATGGCAGCACTCCCTTAGTACTTAAGGTAACTGGCCCAAGTATCTGTTCGATAAGTAAGTGTGGCCTGACTATCCTAGCAGACCTGAAGCCGGACCTATCCTCCATAGAAGATGTGGAGATGTCGGCGTTGGACTGGGGTGGGCACAGTAAGAAGTCTCACAACACCAGGTTAAAGTCCAACAGGTTCATTTGGAATCACGAGCTTTCGGAGCGCTGCTCCTTCATCAGAAGCATACATAGGGGTCCCTCAATGTGACTCCAGAAGCACAGCAATGTGATTGAATCTCAGCTGCCCTCGGGCAACTAGGGGTGGGCAATAAATGCTGACCCAGCCCATGTCCCACGAATGAATTAAAAAAACTCTTAGGTAGTCTCGCAAACCACTCGGAGCAAGATCTGAGGCATCGCAACATAGAAACTAGAAGCAGGCCATTCAGCCCATCGAGCCTGCTCCGCCATTCATTATAATCAGGGCTGATCATCAAATTCAAACCCCACAAATGAATAAAGAAAATGTTTAAAGTAAAGTTTACTCATTAGTTACAAGTAGGCTTACATTAACACTGCAATGAAGTTACTGTGAAAATCCCCGAGTCGCCACACTCTGGCGTCTGTTTGGGGACACTGAGGGAGAATTTAGCACGGCCAATCCACCTAACCAGCACGTCTTTGGACTGTGGGAGGAAACCCAGTAAGAAGTCTCACAACACCAGGTTAAAGTCCAACAGGTTTATTTGGTAGCAAATACCATAAGCTTTCGGAGCACAGCTCCTTCGTCAGATGGAGTGGATATCTGTTCTCCAACAGTGCAAACAGACACAGAAATCAAGTTACAGAATACTAATTAGAATGCAAATCTCTACAGCCAGCCAGGTCTTAAAGGTACAGATAATGTGGGTGGAGGGAGCATTCACAGGTTAAAGAGATGTGTATTGTCTCCAGACAGAACAGCTAGTGAGATTCTACAAGCCCAGGAGGCAAGCTGTGGGGGTTACTGATAATGTGACACAAATCCAACATCCCGGTTTAGGCCGTCCTCATGTGTGCGGAACTTGGCTATCAGTTTCTGCTCAGCGACTCTGCGCTGTCGTGTGTCGTGAAGGCCGCCTTGGAGAACGCTGACCTGAAGATCCAAGGCTGAATGCCCGTGACTGCTGAAGTGCTCCCCCACAGGAAGAGAACAGTCTTGCCTGGTGATTGTCGAACGGTGTTCATTCATCCGTTGTCGTAGCGTCTGCATGGTTTCCCCAATGTACCATGCCTCGGGACATCCTTTCCTGCAGCGTATCAGGTCAACAATGTTGGCCGAGTTGCAAGAGTAGGTACCGTGTACCTGGTAGGTGGTGTTCTCACGTGAGATGATGGCATCCGTGTCGATGATCCGACACGTCTTGCAGAGGTTGCTGTGGCAGGGTTGTGTGGTGTCGTGGTCACTGTTCTCCTGAAGGCTGGGTAGTTTGCTGCGGACAATGGTCTGTTTGAGGTTGCGTGGTTGTTTGAAGGCAAGAAGTGGGGGTGTGGGGATGGCCTTGGCGAGATGGCGAGGAAACCCATGCAGAGATGGGGAGAACGTGCAGACTCCGTACAGACATTCACCCAAGCTGGGAATCAAATCCAGGTCCCTGGCGCTGTGAGGCAGCAATGCTAACTGCGTGCTACTCTTACCATGTGTGATGGGAGGTGATGGCCAAGTAGTATTATCGTCAAGACTATTAATCAAGGTGGGAATCGGTGGGTCCCTGGTGCTGTGAGGCAGCAGTGCCAACCACTGTGCCACCCGATTACTTACCGAGGGAGCACGGGTACCTCCCTCAACAGGGTCCCCGGCGCACGTGAAACTCACGGGGGAAAAGGCAGCGGAGAGGGATTATAAATAATCATAATTTTATTTGCGAGCATTGAAAGGGATTAACTTTATGTGACTCTATAAAGAGGGCCCCACACTAGATTACTAATCACAGCTCATTTTAACAGGTCTTCAATTAACTGCACAATGAGAGGTGTCGGAACTGAAAGGCAGAGTGTCTGTATGTAGTGAGGATGCCTTTAATTATTGTGTCAAAAGTATTCTAAATTTTCATTAACATTAACAACACCAGTCCTCAGCGACTGCCTGTCAAAGCAAACTTCATAATAGGTTCCATTTCACACCATCAACTCTGAAAGTGACAGGAAGCTGTTGCGTTATTTACATTACAAAGAGGGTTGAGCTGATATATCAGGAACCCCGCTATGATTCTCAAATCATCTTGATTTAAAAGAGTCACAGATATTGCAGTCCTAATTTACGGGGGTTATATTTTAAGATGTCTTTCACTGCCGGCTGGTAATCCTCATGTAGCCTTTTTCACAGAGGGTCACAGAGGCACGGGACACTGTGCAGTTACAATACCATCTAGTGGCTGCATCCCATAGCTATAGCAACGGTGAGACTTGCTTACGTGGGCCAGTCGCGTTATTAATGCCAGCCTCCCATCCATTGACTCCGTCTACACTTCCCGCTGCCTCGGGAAAAGCAGCCAGCACAATCAAGGACCCCCCTCGCACCCCGGACATTCTCTCTTCCACCTTCTTCCGCCGGGAAAAAGATACAAAAGTCTGAGGTCACGCACCAACCGACTCAAGAACAGCCTCTTCCCTGCTGCCGTCAGACTTTTGAACGGACTTACCTTGCATTAAGTTGATCTTTCTCTACACCCTAGCTACGACTGTAACACTACATTCTGCACCCTCTCGTTTCCTTCTCTATGAACGGTATGCTTTGTCTGTATAGCGCGCAAGAAACAATACTTCTCACTGTATATTAATACATGTGACAATAATAAATCAATTCAAATCAAATCATAGATGCAAGTTCAGCATGTCCGCCACGACTCTCACCAACTTTTACAGATGCACCATAGAAAACATCCTTTCTGGATGTATCACAGCTTGGTATGGCTCCTGCTCTGCCCAAGACCGCAAGGAACTACAAAGTGTTTCTTCAGAAGGAACTCTTCAAAATACAGCTAATGAAACAACAACAAAAACTTACTCCAACTTATAAATCAAAGAAAGGGTTGAATAAAGAAACTTCATTATTCCAAACTTGGGAGCTCACCCTAGACCCATCCAAGCTCCTCACAATTCTACATAGTTCCTTATTTATAGTGAATCAGTTGGTCAGCTGACTCTTACATTACTTTGTAATTGGTTCCATGTTTTACTGGGTCAGCTGACCCTTACATCCTGTTCCCATTGGTCACATGACATCCAATACAACTTTGTCTCTGGTTATATTCTAACACAAAGGATTGTGAATGCAGCCCAGCCCATCACGCAAACCAGCCTCCCATCCATTGATTCCAGGCAGGATTTTCCTGTCCCACCTGCCACAGGAATCGTAGCGGGCAGGACAGGATAGGAGTGGCCCGGTGGCACAGTGGTTGGCACTGCGGCCTCACAGCGCCAGGGACCCGGGTTCGATTCCCGGCTTGGGTCACTGTCTGTGTGGAGTTTGCACGTTGTCTGCGTGGGTTTCCTCCGGGTGCTCCGGTTTCCTCCCACACTCCGAAGATGAGCGGGTTAGGTGGATTGGCCATGCTAAATTGCCCCTTAGTGTCAGGCGAATAGCAGGGTAAATACGGGGATAGGGCCTGGGTCAGATTGTTTTGTCAGTGCTGGCTCAATGGGCCGAATGGCCTCCTTCTGTACTGTAGGGATTCTAAGGATCTATGATACTTCCATCGGGAAAAAGATACAAAATTCTGAAAACGTGAATCAACCAACACAAAAACAGCTTCTTCCCTGCTGCAGTCAGAATTTTGAAGCCCTCACCCTATCTGTTATTAAGTTGATCTTTCTCTACACCCTAGCTATGACTGTGACACTACATTCTCCACTCTCTCCTTTCCTTCTCCCCTCTGAACACTATGCGCATTTCGGGCTTTTCAACACTTCCCCATTGGTGGCCATGGGTTCCGGCTATCCAGGCTCCAGATAGGAACATACTCAATGGACAGAATGTTAGGAAAAGAATTTGAAGTGCTGATCGGGAGAGAATTGTGCTGTTCCTTTGGGCGAGCTGCGAGTCACAATGACTCTTAGTGCAATAAATGAGCCAGGATGTGATTCTCGCCAGTAGGGGAGGGGGGGCGGAGCCTAATCTTGCTGGTGAAGCCTGCTGCTGAGCTCAAGGGGCACCATTACATAGGTGGCCCAATCTCCAAGTGCACTGGGGGATCTCCTGCCAGCAACCCACCTCCCCACAGACATAGGGACCCTCCCCCAAGCCGATTGCTCTCTGTGCAGAGTTCCCCCCACTCGCCCGATCGCAATCCGATTGCAGAGCTCCCCCCACCCCCGGGTGCCACCCTTTGCAGAGTTCCCCCCACTCCCCCCGATCACCACTCCATTCCAGAGTTTACCACAGCGATCCCACCGCCCCCCCCCACCGTGCCACCACGTCAGAGTTCCTCCCCTCCTTCTATCCACAATGTGGAGCTCCCCTCACTCTGACTCCTCCTCTGCCTTCTCTCCACCTTCCTCAGGCACCACTCCCCTCAGGCTCCACCCCCTTGACAGCACCCCATCGGGTGCCCAGTGGGCAGTGCCAAGGTGCCCATTGGGCAATGCCAAGGCACCTAGTAGGCAATGCCAGGGTGCCCAGTGGGCAGTGCCAGAGAGCCTGTTGGGCAATGCCAGGGTGCCTGGTGGACAGTGCCAGGGTGCCTGGTGGGCAATGCCATGGTGCCCAGTGGGCAGTGCCAGAGTGCCTGTTGGGCAATGCCAGGGTGCCCAGTGGCCAATGCTTGTGTGCCCTGTGGGCAGTGCCAGAGTGCCAGTTGGGGCAATGCCAGGGTTGCCCGGTGGGCACTTCTAGGGTGTCTGGTGCCAGAGTGTCCAGTGGGCAGTGCCAGGGTGCTCAGTGGGCTCTGCCAGGCTGGCACTGCCCACTGGGCACTGCTCAGCTGAACCCCAACAACCTGGGGGCTGCAATGGCCTCTGGTCCCACTGGCAAGGCCATCATGTCTGGTTCCTGCTGCTGGGAACCATGTGTGACCCTCACTGCTGAGGACCTCGACCGGAAGGGGTATGTACAAGTGAGCTGAGGCAACCGTGTCCAGGCCTTACTAATGACTTTTAAATGCTTGACTGGCGTGGCAAGTTGGTAAGATTACGTTCAATGGTTTTGGTGAAACAGAGATAGGCTTATCCTCCTGTGGAGGAAGCAATGAAAGAAGGTTTAAATATTGTTTATTTGTGCATTTCCATTCTGCTATGATCACGTTAATTAAAATTCACTTGATTAATGGACTGTCAATAAACTCCTTTGCAAAATTGGGAGCATTGGCAGCAATTCCTCTGCACTTATGCACATCGTCCAACTATTAACTCATATAATAAATCACATCAATTCAATGCTTCTTCCCTCCTGTAGTTACTCATTATTCTGTAGAGTGTATCTTAGACAAGCCTCTTAAGAGTTATGGAACCTGGACAGGTAATCATAGAATCCCTGCAGTGCAGAAGGACGCCATCGACCTATCAGGTCTTCACCGACAGATCTTCTCACCCAAGCTTCCCGGCTCGGGTCACTGTCTGTGTGGAGTTTGCACATTCTCCTCGTGTCTGCGTGGGTTTCCTCCGGGTGCTCCGGTTTCCTCCCACAGTCCAAAGATGTGCGGGTTAGGTTGATTGGCTAGGTTAAAAATTGCCCCTTAGAGTCCTGGGATGCGTAGGTTAGAGGGATTAGTGGGTAAAATATGTGGGGGTAGGGCCTGGGTGGGATTGTGGTCGGTGCAGACTTGATGGGCCGAATGGCCTCCTTCTGCACTGTAGGGTTTCTATGATCTATGATTTCTAAGCCTTATCCTCGTAACCCCACATATTTAACTTGCTAATTCCCCTAACCTGCGCATCTTTGGACACCAAGGGGCAATTTAGCATGGCCGATCCACCTAACCTACACACCATTGGTCACTAAGGGGCAATTTAGCATGGCCAATCCACCTAACCTACACACCATTGGTCACTAAGGGGCAATTTAGCATGGCCAATCCACCTAACCTACACACCATTGGTCACTAAGGGGCAATTTAGCATGGCCAATCCACCTAACCTACACACCATTGGTCACTAAGGGGTAATTTAGCATGGCCAATCCACCTAACCTGCACATCTTTGGACACTAAGGGGCAACTTAGCATGGCCAATCCTCCTCGCCTACACATCTTTGAACACTAACGGGCAATTTAGCATGGCCACTCCCCCTAGCCTACACATCTTTGGACATTAGTGGGCAATTTAGCATGGCCAATCCACCTAACCTACACACATTTGGACACTAACAGGCAATTTAGCATGGCCAAAACCCCTAACCTACACATCTTTGGACACTAAGGAACAATTTAGCAGGGCCAACCCACCCTAACCTACACATCTTTGGAGCGTGGGACGAAACCGGAGCACCCGGAGGAAACCCACGCAGGCACAGGCAGAACATGCAAATCCCACACAGACAGTGACCCAAGCTGGCAATTGAACCCGGGTCCCCGGCGCTGTAAGGCAGCAGTGCTAACCACTGTGCAACTGTGCCGCCCAAGAACAGTTCGAAAGATTCATTGACAAACGTACAGAAGATTATCTCCTATTTTGAATCATCATTGTCCGCGGTTTTTCCATTTAAATCACAGCCAAATCCCATAAGCCTTTAAGTGTTTCTCAGGGAGAAGCTCATGGCTTTAACATGGATAATAGAGTCTGCATTAACCTAATGTGACAGTCCTTAATTTGTTAGCTAAATAGGGAGCAGATTTCACAGCATTTTTCATTTCTGTTTCATTCCCTCCCCCCTTTCTTCCAACCGTGTCCTGCCCTCAGCTTCCTAATATGCTTTACGTGTAGGTTCTGCCCCACAGTCAAACACCCCTGTCCGGAACTTTCCGGCTGTTCACACCGCGGGATTGTTCGGTCCCATCAACATCACAACCCTGCCATGGGTTTCACAGTTGCGAGGGATGCGTTCTACTGCCTTTGTCGTTGGACACTAAGGGGCAATTTAGCATGGCCAATCCATCCAATCTACTCATTGTTGGACACTGAGGGGCAATTTAGCATGACCAATACACCTAACCTACACATCTTTGGACACTAAAGGGCAATTTAGCATGGCCAATCCACCTAACCTACACATCTTTGGACACTAAGGGGCAATTTAGCATGGCCAATACACCTAACCTGCACATCTTTGGACACTAAGGAGTAATTTAGCATGGCCACTCCACATAACCTAGACATCTTTGGACACAAAGGGGCAATTTAGCATGGCCAATCCACCTAACCTACACATCTTTGGACACTAAGGGGCAGTTTAGCATGGCCAATACACCTAACCCACACATCTTTGGACACTAAGGGGCAATTTAGCATGGCCAATCTACCTAATCTGCACATCTTTGGATCCTAAGGGGCAATTTAGCATGGCCAATCCATCTTATCTAGGCATCTTTGGACACTGAGGGGCACTTTGGAATGGCCAATCCACCTACCTGCACATCTTTGGACACTAAGGGGCAATTTAGCATGGCCAATCTACCTAATCTGCACATCTTTGGATCCTAAGGGGCAATTTAGCATGGCCAATCCATCTTATCTAGGCATCTTTGGACACTGAGGGGCACTTTGGAATGGCCAATCCACCTAACCTGCATATCTTTGGACACTAAGGAGTAATTTAGCATGGCCAATCCACTCTAGCCTACACACCTTTCGGACACTAAGGGGCAATTTAGTATGGCCAATCCACCTAACCTAGACATTTTTGGACACTAAGGGGCAATTTAGCCTGGCCAATCCACCTAATCTGCACATCTTTGGACACTAAGGAGCAATTTAGCCTGGCCAATCCACCTAATCTGCACATCTTTGGACACTAAGGAGCAATTTAGCATGGCCACTCCACGTAACCTCGATTTCTTTGGCCACTAAGGAGCAATTTAGCAAGGCCAATCAACCTAACTTGCACATCTTTGGAGTGTGGGAGGAAATCCACGCAGACATGGGGAGAATGTGTAAACTCCACATCGACATTCCTTAAGGTTGGAATCGAACCTGGGTCCCTGGCCCTGTAAGGCAGCAGTGCTGACCACTGTGCCACCATGCCAGGCCATCGAGATGGAAGAGATTGCCAGGACCCTAGAGTTCAGAGATAAATCTGGAACGACACTGAACTTAGGAAGGGTGTGAAGCATTGGCAACAATGCTAGGTTTAGTGCCCAAATACATCCTTCCACGTGGCAATTGAAAATGCGGCCCCCCCATGCCGTTATTCCATAAATCCAGGTAATTTAAATCCATATTTAAATGTAATGCACTAAAGAAAACTCATATCGGAATTTCTTTCAGCCCCTTAGCCCCGAGGTGTGACACAAATCTGAGAGCTTGCTCATTATCATTCGTATCACATGATGCCACTCAGCTTGCGAGTTGTCCCCAGGGTAAGTGCAATCAAATTGAGAGTTTTTAATTTAAAAGATAGCGTGTGGTTCATATGACTCGTTTCCAATTAGATAACACAGAACAAAGGGGCTCTGAAATGGAAGAGAGCAGTGTGTGCGACACAGATTATAAAACAAAGCTCGGAGTACAGTCTGGAACGCGGAGGTTGAAGTACGTAACGCAATGACTTCTCCAAAGCTGGCAACCTCGACACAATCCACAGGAAAGCAATGGGCGCGATTTTACAGTAGTTCCCATCGGCAGGATCTTCCAGTTCCGCCAAAGACACCCCCCGCCCACCCCCCCCCCCACCCCCCCACCCCCCACACCACCCCCCCCACCCCTCCCCCCCAACCCCCTGCAAGATCCGGGCGGAAGAGAGTACCAAACAGTAGGGAAATCCCGTTGACAGCAGTGGGACTGGAAAATCTCGCCACCAGCCTCCTCCGTCGCCGCAACGCGCGCCGCACGGGGATGGGGTGGAGGTGGGGGTTGCGGAAATCCCACCCAGTACCACCAACATGTCTCCTGTTCCACCAGAGGCCCAAACGTCCTGGGCCACTGCTGCACAAATAGCCCGCTCTATCGCCCGCCCACTCTTTGGAGAATCAGGCCACGAGGCTGTGCTCCTGCTCCCGGCTTGCAAGCCAAAACTGAAGCGGGAGAATCCGTCAAAGAAAGTCATGCAATGTTGGTCTGAGGAACCGGATGATCTCCGACGGGGCTGTTTGGAGTCAGTGGACTGGTCAGTATTTAAAAACTCTGCGACCAACCTGAACGAGTACGCCACTACAGTAACTGACTTCATTAGTAAGTGTGTAGAAGACTGTGTGCCAAAGAAGCAAATCCGTGTGTTCCCCAACCGGAAACCATGGATGAACAGGGATATCCACTGCTTGCTGAAGTCCAGGTCTGAGGCGTTCAAATCAGGTGACCCTGACCTATACAAGAAAGCCAGATACGATCTAAGGAGATCCATCAAAGATGCCAAAAGACAGTACCGGACCAAGCTAGAATCCCAGGCTAGCCACACTGACTCCCGCCGACTATAGCCAATGTCTGCAAGATGTAACAGGCTACAAGATGAAGGCATGTAAAATCGCCGGCTCCAACGCACCCCGCCCTGATGAGCTCAATGCATTCTACGCCCGTTTTGAGCAAGAGATCAGCGAGAGCATGCCATCCACCCTGGAAGCCCTGGATGAACCTGTATCTGGGGTCACCATTGCAGATGTCAGAGCAGCTTTCTCGAAGGTCAACCCCCGGAAAGCGATTGGCCCGGATGGGGTACCCGGACGTGCACTCAGATCCTGCGTGGATCAGCAGGCGGGGGTATTCACAGACATCTTCAACCTCTCTTAACAACAATCTGAGGTCCCTATCTGCTTCAAGAAGACGACCATCATTCCGGTACCTAAGAAAAACCAAGCAACGTGTCTTAATGACTATCGGCCGGTGGCTCTGACATCCATCATTATGAAGTGCTTCGAAAGGTTAGTCATGGCACGAATCAATTCCAGCCTCCCGGACAACCTGGATCCACTACAGTTTGCCTACCGCCGCAACAGGTCCACAGCAGACATCATCTCCCTGGCCCTGCACTCAACTGGAACACCTAGATAACACCTATGTCAGACTCCTATTTATTGACTACAGCTCAGCCTTCAACACCATTATTCCCACGAAACTCATCTTCAAACTCCGTGCCCTGGGCCTCGGCACCTCCTGCTGTGACTGGATCCTGAACTTCCTAACTCACAGACCACAATCAGTAAGGATAGGCAACAACGCGTCCTCCACGATCATCCTCAACACCAGTGCTCCACAAGGCTGTGTTCTCAGCCCCCTACTATACTCCTTATACACCTATGACTGTGCGGCCAAATTCTCCTCCAACTCCATTTTCAAGTTTGCTGATGACACCACCATAGTGGGTCAGATCTCAAACAATGACGAGACAGAGTACAGGAAAGAGATAGAGAATCTGGTGAACTGGTGCGGCAACAATAATCTCTCCCTCAATGTCAATGATGTCATCGACTTCAGGAAGCGCAGTGGAGAACATGCCCCTGTCTACATCAATGGGGACTAAGTAGAAAGGGTCGAGAGTTTCAAGTTTTTAGGTGTCCAGATCGCCAACAACCTGCCCTGGTCCCCCCATGCCGACACTATAGTGAAGAAAGCCCACCAACGCCTCTACTTTCTCAGAAGATGAAGGAAATTTGGCATGTCAGCTACAACTCTCACTAATTTTTACCATAGAAAGCATCCTTTCCGGACATATCACAGCTTGGTATGGCTCCTACTCTGACCAAGACCGCAAGAAACGACAAAGGATCGTGAATGTAACTCAGTCCATCACACAAACCAGCCTCCCATCCATTGACTCTGTCTACACTTCCTGCTGCCTTGCGAAAAGCAACCAGCATAATTAAGGACCCCACGCACCCCAGACATTCTCTCTTCCACCTTCTTCCGTTGGGAAAAAGATGCAAAAGTCTGAGGTCACGTACCAACCAACTCAAGAATGTCTTCCCTGCTGCCGTTAGACTTTTGAATGGACCTACCTCGCATTAAGTTGATCTTTCTCTACACCCTATCTATGATACAACACTACATTCTGCACTCTCTCGTTTCCTTCTCTATGAACGGTATGCTTTGTCGGTATAGCGCGCAAGAAACAATACTTTTCACTGTATGTTAATACATGTGACAATAATAAATCAAATCAAATCAAATCGAATGAAGACTGATAAAAATATGGTGTCGAGTGCTCAAAGTAGGCAGGTGAGACCTCTCCCCACCCCCCGCCCCCCTCCCCATTCTGCTCACCCCCCACCCTCCACGATGATTCTTCATTACGCGGAAAGACCCCTTCTTATTTCTGAAGAATCTGGGATCGGAAGATGCAACCAGAAATGCGGCGTTCCATCATAGCGCAGAAAACTAGGGTGGTGATTACCACTCCTCGGAATATTCGGGCCAACGATTCAACCATATTTGGCGGCACGGTGGCGCAGTGGTTAGCACTGCTGCCTCACAGTGCCAGGGATCCGGGTTCGATTCCGGCCTCGGGTCACTATCTGTGTGGAGTTTGCACGTTCTCCCTGTTGTCTGCATGGATTTCCTCTGGGAGTTCCGGTTTCCTCCCACAGTCCAAAAGATGTGTAGGTTAGGTGGATTAGCCGCGCTAAATTGCCCCTTCAGTTAGCGGGGTTACGGGGTAAAACTGGGTAATAGTCAGCGCAGATGGCATACTTCAAGGACTCCCTACATTGTGGAAGGAGGCCATTCGGCCCATTGCGTCTGCACAGTCTCTCCGGCAGAGAGTCATACCCAGGCCCACCGCCCTCCCTGCCCTTTCCCCGTAACATGACATATTTACCCTGCAAACTAACCCTCCCCCACCAAAATACACATCATGGGACACTAAGGGGCAATTTAGCAACTCGATGGGCTGATTGGCCTCCTTCTGCACTGTAGGGATTCGATGATTCAAATGTGTCTTTGACTCTGTGCTGTTGTGTATCTGAAAGACAATTCGCTGGAATTCTGGCATCCGGCCCGCCACGGAATCGGAGCGGGCGAGGGGCGGATGACGAGGATGTCTATTTGCCCTCTGGCAGGATTTTCCAGTCTCCCTCGAGCAAGGCCGTAAAATCCCACCCATTGTCCTTAGCTTTCCCGAGTTCCGTACAGAATCTTCAACAGAACCTGACTTTACACTTCTTTAGTTTCCTTCCGCCCTGATTTTGATTCCCCCTTGCAATTCCCCGGGTCTGACATTCCGAGGTGACCTTTCCGAAAGCCGCGTTGCCTTTCTGCAGGCCGGCTGACGATTGGTGGGAGCCTCTGAACTTAATGCCACTCTTGTCGTTTTCCTTCCTCCTCCTCCGTGGGATTGGGATTCCATTCAGTCCAGGCGGACGAGGATAAAGGTTTTCTCTCACCGTTGGCTACTAAGGGGACCCGAGTTAATGACTTTCAGGCAGCCACAGCCTGGGTTCCTGAGTCCCAAGCTGGGATTGAAAAAAGTCTCTCTGTCCACTAATTGCCCTTATAATACAAGAACATCTCCACCGACTGTCAAAAATGAAAATGTCACAGTGTGTGCAACCAGAAGTTTGCTGTCAAGAGATTTGGCAATATTAGATTCTTGGCTGAGTTCTTTCTGCCCGTTGCTTAATTAAAACTCACTGGCTTTAGATTCTAAGAGAGAAAATAGAACGGTGCAAATTCTGTACACAAGACAAGGCCAGCTGTTCTTTGAAATTTGAGGGAAGGATTGCAACCAGGACACGAGCAAATGTGGCATGATGACTTAGTGGGCCCGATTTTACCAAAGAACGGGCGCGAAATTGCAGTAAATGCGGGCGTCGGGCCTATACCGCGATCTGCACCCGATTCCGCACAGATCGCGGCTTCACCGACACCCGATTCGGGCACGGGTCCGGCCCGCGCCCGAATCGGGCGGCCCAACGATTTAAATGCATTAGCATGCATTTGAATCGACTTAATGAACCGCGCGCCCAACCCTCCCACTAAATCCCACTTTACCGTCTTCTGGTCCGATGCGGATCCGCGCTGTAAGCGACCTGCAGAATAAAAATCGGAAGCCGTCGCTGCAGCTTCCGAAGAGCGGGGGAGGGGGTGGGACCCAGATCATCCTCGGGGGGGTGGTGGGAGGAGGAGAGGGGGTGTGACGGATCATCCTCTCGGGGGGGAGGGTAGGAGGAGGAGAGGGGGCGTGACGGATCACCCTCTGAGGGGGGTCCACTGCCACTCTGCGGCCAATCGGTGGGGAGGGGGGATCGGCCGCAGAGTGGCAGTGGACCCCCCTCAGTGGGTGATCCGTCACGCCCCCTCTCCTCCTCCCACTGCGCTCCCTCGCCCCCCCCCCCCCCCCCCCCCCCCCCCCCCCGCAGATGATCTGGGTCAGAGAGCCGCTCTCTCTGCTTTTTTCTCCCTGCCCGGGCGTGCTGATTCAGCTTTTTTTTCGAACTGCGTGTGCGCAGTTCAGAGCTCCGATCGGTCCGCCAGCGTTAAGCCCCGCCCACAGCGCGGATCGGACTGGAGCCGGCAAAAAGCGTATGGGCGCACTGGAAAGAGGATTCCGGGCTCGGATCTGTATTACACCCAGATTCGGCACGTGGACTCAAAATGGTAAAATCGGGCCCGGTGGTTAGCACTGCTGCCTCACAGCGCCAGGGACCCGGGTTCGATTCCGGCCTCGGGTGACTGTCTGTGGGAGGTTTTCACATTCTCCCCCGTGGGTTTCCTCCGGGTGCTCCGGTTTCCTCCCACAGTCCAAAGATGTGCGGGTTAGGTTGATTGGCCATGCTAAATTGCCACTTAGTTTCAGGGGGATTAGCAGGGTAAATAGGTGATGTTATGGGAATAGGGTCTGGGTGGGATTGTGGTGGGTGCAGACTCGATGGGCCGAATGGCCTCCTTCTGCACTATTGACAATTCTATGACAATGGACATTTTTAGCACCATCTCATTGTTCCGTTATCCAGCAGTTTTAGCACTTCACATTAAGTTATGCTTCTTACTTTTGGGGGTCGGTTTAGCTCAGATGGCTGGACGGTTGGTTAGTGACGCAGAGCGACGCCAACAGCGCGGGTTCAATTCCTGTCCCGGCTGAGGCAATCTATGTAGGCCCTGCCTCCTCAGCCTTGCCTGAGGCGTGGCGACCCTCAGGTTAAATCACCACCAGTCAGCTCTCCCCCCTCCCGTCCTCCATCCCCCCAAAGGGGAGTGCAGCCTTATGGTCACCTGGGGCAGCACGGTGGCACAGTGGTTAGCACTGCTGCTTCACAGCGCCAGGGACCCGGGTTCGATTCCGGCCTCGGGTCACTGTCTGTGCGGAGTCTGCACGTTCTCCCCATATCTGCATGGGCTTCCTCCGGGTGCTCTGGTTTCCTCCCGTAGCCCAAAGATGTGCTAGTTAGGTGGATTGGCCATGCTAAATCTCCCCTTAGTGTCAGGGGGGTTAGCAGGGTAAATATTGTGCTGAACCATAGATGGTCACCACTATGGGTACTTGTACATATGTTACTCTTGTTACTGTTGGGGTTAGGGTTGGGGTGTTCCACCTGTTATCATTGTCTATGTGGTACACTCCGTTCAGCTCCGCCTTCTTACAGGAGTATAAAGGTCACTGCTACTTCCTAGTAGCCCTTAGTCTGGGATAGTATTGTTAAGTAGTGTGCTCCAATCTTGTTGTGAATAAAAGCCTTTATTCCCGGGTACGTCCTAGCCTCCCGTGTGAATCAATCGCGCATCAAATATGTAGGGTTACAGGAATAGGACCTGGGTGGGATTGTGGTAGGTGCAGGTGCGATGGGCCAAATGGCCTCCTTCTGCACTTAGAGATTCGATAATTCTATAGATTCTATATCTATGATGACTTTGGAGGGGATTTTCCCGTCCCGCCATAGGAATCATAGTGGGCGGGGGACGGACCATGCAAAGGTCTGTTGACCTGGGGTGGGATTTTCCGGTTTGGGGGCGGGCGCGGCTGGAAAATCCGCCCCCCCCCCTCACACTCCCACCTTTACAAGAGAATAATCATCCTTCATATCATACACACCAAATATTTCATAACAGGTCAGGGAAGATGCTCAACAACTGAAACCAGAGGGTCTGGAATGCGCTGCCTGGGAGGGTGGTGGAGGCGGGATGCCTCACATCTTTAAAAAGTACCTGGATGAGCACTTGGCACATCATAACATTCAGGGCTATGGGCCAAATGCTGGTAAATGGGGTCAAGTGGGAGGGCAGGTGTTTTTCATGTGTCAGTGCAGACTCGATGGGCCTCTTCTGCACTGTATGATTCTATGATTCTAGCCCCTAGCGGGGCTGCCTTGTCTGGATGGTGTTGAGTTTTTGAGTGTTGTTGGAGCTGCACTCATCCAAGTAAGTGTTGGCCACGTTACTCTGTCCTTTTTTTAGATAGATCATACCTGGGCAAAGGTCCACATTGGCGGGAAGATGGCTAGGGGAGCGCGGTTAGTTCTGGAGCACAAGTCTTCAGTACAACAGCTGGGATATGTCAGAGCCCGTAACCTTTGCAGCATCCAGTGCGTTCAACTGCTTCTTGAAGTTGGATTGGCTGAATACTGATCTCTATGTTGCTGGGGACCTAAGGAGGAGGTTGAGATGGATGGTCCACTCAGTCGAGGATGGTTGCGTGAATGGAACATGAGACTAAGGTTCCAACTGAGGGCAAGAGCAGTCAACACTGCTTCAGATTTGAGTGCGATGCTTTGCTGAGAGAAGACGCTGAGGTTCCAGCAATCTGAAGGCCATTGCATGAGTGAACTCACAGCAGGCTACTGATCGCTAGAATGAGGAAGAAAAGTCAATGATTCAGGAATCTGAAAGAGTCCAGCTGACCTAGAATCATAGAATCCTACAGTGCAGAAGGAGGCCATTCAGCCCATTGAGTCTGCACCGACCACAATCCCACCCAAGCCCTATCCTCATTACCCTAGCTAGTCCCCCTGACACCAAGGAGCAATTTAGCATGGCCATTCCACCTAACCCGCACATCTTTGGACTGTGGAGGGGAAACCGGAGCACCCGGAGGAAACCCCACGCAGACACGTGGAGAACGTGCAAACTCCACACAGTGACCCAAGCCGGGAATCGAACCCTGGCACTGTGAGGCAGCAGTGCTAACCACTGTGGCACCGTGCCGCCCACTCACATCTCCTAGTCATGGAGAATGAGTCATCTCAGATCCGGTGGGAAGATGTGAATGAGTGTTCAGGGTATGGCATTGATTGTAGGCCTGTGTCTATTGATAATGTGGATGAAATTCCACCCATCAGGCAGATTTGATTTGATTTATTATTGTCACATGTACAGGGATACAGTGAAAAGTATTGTTTCTTGCGCGCTATACAGACAAAGCATACCGTTCATAGACTACATAGGGGAGAAGGAAAGGAGAGAGTGCAGAATGTAGTGTTACAGTCATAGCTAGGATGTAGAGAAAGGTCAGCTTAATATGTGGAGGTCCATTCAAAAGTCTGATGGCAGCAGGGAAGAAGCTGTTCTTGAGTCGGTTGGCACGTGACCTCAGACTTTTGCATCTTTTTCCTGACGGAAGAAGCTGGAAGAGAGAATCTCCAGGGTGCGTGGGGTCCTTGATTATACTGGCTGCTTTCCCATGCAGCGGGAAGTGTAGACAGAGCCAATAGATGGGAGGCTGGTTTGCGTGATGGACTGGGCTACATTGAGACCCTTTGTAGTTTCTTGCGGTCTTGGTCAGAGCAGGAGCCATACCAAGCTGTGATACACCCGGAAAGGATACTTTCTATGGTGCATCTGTGAAAGTTGGTGAGAGTCGTAGCGGACATGCCAAATTTCCTTAGTCTCCTGGGAAAGTAGAGACGTTGGTGGGGCTTTCTTAACTGTAGCGTCGGCATGGGGGGACCAGGGCAGGTTGTTGGTGATCTGGACACCTGGAAACCTGAAGCTCTCGGCCATTTCCAGTTCAATCCCGTTGATGTGGATAGGGGCATGTCCTCCACTACGCTTCCTGAAGTCGATAACTTTGTCCTTCTTGTTACTGGAAAGGATGGACAACGTGCGGTTGGAGAAGAATGGGCAGCACCTATACTCTGTCAATGCTGTCGAATAGGAATAAAGTAGAAAGGGGTTTAGGAGTCCTGGGCTAGTCTTTAATCTTCGAGATGGAGAGCGGGGATTGGGAAGACTTCGGTCTCAGACGCATTTTCCCGCAGGGACAGGGGTTGTGGAGGGTACGCGGGCTGCAGACGGACCAGGCAACCTGGAAAATAGTCTGGAGGGCAGAGGCTGTGGGATGCGGAGGCGTGTTGCTTAAAAGGGCCACCTTGTTGTTGGGGGATTTAAAATAAAAGCAGCAAAGCCCTCTTATTCCTCACCCCTTACACCTCCTCATTCCCCCCCCAACATGTGCCCCATGCCCCATCCTTGTCATCTCATGCCCCCCCCCCCCAAACCCACCCCCTGTGGCCCATCATGCCCCCTTGCCGAGCTGTGACACTTTCACGCCCATTCACCCACTGTATTTAACCAATGAACCCTATAGTGACAGCGGGATGTGTGAAAAAAAAAATAGAGAAGTAGTCTTTCCACTTTATGGAGAGAAAATCCTTTTTACTCCAGCGCAGTAAAGGTGTCAATAATTCAGGCTCCTTAAGTGCCCACAACCTCTTTGGGGGCAATTCTCCTGAGCCTGCTGCGTTGCTTTTGTAGCGGAGCCGGCTGGGAAACTCGAGTGGGGGTGTTTCGCTTCTTCCCACTGGGCGCCATGGCCCCCGCGAGTCTCCGGCAGCCGGGGTTTCCGGTGCTGTCGGCTCCACGCCATGCATAATGTATGCAAATTCTAATTTTGATGTGTTTTAAACATCATTAGCGGGCCCGGAATTGAAGACTCCAGGACTGCACATTTTTGGACACTCAGGGGCAATTTAGCATGGCCAATCCACCTAACCTACACATCTTTGGACACTAAGGGGCAATTTAGCATGGCCAATCCACTTAACCTGCACATCTTTGGACACTAAGGGGCAATTTAGCACAGCCAACCCACCTTAGCTAGTTATCTTTGGACACTAAGGGGCAATTTAGCTTGGCCAATCCACCTTACCTACTTATCTTTGGACGCTAAGGGGCAACTTAGCATGGCCAATCCACCTAACCTACATATCTTTGGACGCTAAGGGGCAATTTAGCATGGCCAACCCACCATAGCTGCACATCTTTGGGCACTAATGCCGGAATGTTGCCGCCTCTCCCACCTGAGGCTCGTAAGATCGTACTCGATGCCAATGGAGAATGTCATCCTAAGAGCCTCACCCACTCCGATTCTGGGGTGGGCGTGCCAGTAAAATTCCGGTCTCAGGGTCAACTTAGCATGGCTAAACCACCTAACCGACATACCATTGGAGTGTGGGAGGAAACCCACGCAGACACGGGGAGAATGTGCAGACTCCACACAGACAGTGACCCCAAGCCAGGAATTGAACCCGGGTCCCTGGTGCTGTGAGGCAGCAATGTTAACCACTGTGCCACCGTGCCACCTCATGCTAGGTTGAAATTGGGGCCATGCAGGAGGTTTCTTTAACTTATCCATTCACGCGGTTCTACTTGTGACACTAATAAATAAACTTTAAAACTAAGCCCTCGTGATTCCGAACACCTCTATCACTAGCCTCCTTTCAACCTTCTTCTCCCAGTTTCGCAGGCTTTTAGTATAGACGCCCGAATCAGGCATTAGGCCCCTTGCGTGTGTGGGGATTGAAAGGAGGCAGGGAAATAGATTTTAAAATATTAACGATTAGAAATGTGCAAATAGTAAGAGATAGACTTTTTAATCTATTAACTTCTCTCGCATAGCTCTGCTTGGTATGTCAGTCCTGTTCTAATATTTGCCGTGGAAGACTTTGATTATCTCCTCTGTCCTGTCCATTGGGTATGTTACCCAATTCCCCTGTTATCTGCGTGTTCACCAAACCAGCTTACGCAACGAGAATTCCATTCCGTAGAATTTCACTGACTCCTGCACTTTCCTTTGGATATACGAAATATCATCTTCCTTATTTGGGAATGGGATTAGTGACCGATATCTCCGGGATCGCGGGGTAATGAGACGAAGATCAATTTGCTTTTCAACTGTTCAGAGGGCGGCACGGCGGCACAGTGGTTAGCACTGCTGCCTCACAGCACCAGAGACCCGGGTTCAATTCTCGCCTCGGGTCACTGGATGTGTGGAGTTTGCACGTTCTCCCCGCGTCTGCGTGGGTTTCCTCCGGGTGCTCCGGTTTCCTCCCACATTCCAAAGACGTGTAGGTTAGGTAGATTGGCCATCCTAAATTGCCACTTAATGTCCAAAGATGTGCAGGTTAGGTGGATTGGCCATGCTAAATTCTCCCTTAGTGTCCAAAATGTGTAGGTTAGGGGGATTGGCCATGCTAAATTGCCCGCAAGTTGCGAGAGGGATACAAACAGTTTTCCTCCAGGTGCTCCGGTTTCCTCCCACAGTCCAAAAGATGTGCTGGTTAGATGCATTGGCCGTGCTAAATTCTCCCTCAGTGTACCCAAACAGGCGCCGGAGTGTGGGATTTTCACTGTAACATTTAAGTTTATTTTATTAGTGTCACAAGTATGCTTACATTAACACTGCAATGAAGTTACTGCGAAAATCCCCTCGTCGCCACACTCCATACAGACAGTGACCCAAGCCGGGAATCGAACCCGGGTCCCTGGCGCTGTGAGGCAGCAGTGCTAACCCACTGTGCCGCCACCGTGCCGCCCTCTGCTCCCATTTCTGCTTTCCATTCATTTTACATTGATTCGGTGATTCTCATTAAGTCTATTCCGTCAAACGTAATCAAATCCCTTTAAAAAACACTTGCTCTTTATGTATGAGAGAACCTGTTTTATTACTCAGTTTATTTAAAAATGCCATTAAATAAGTTGTGCAGCAATAAATCATTAATTATGCCACACTGCACTGTTACGTCATTGAGCCACTCGACATCAACTTGAACTTGTGCTGAACTTTTCATGTTGTGAAGTGCCACAGAGTTTTACAGCACAGAAAGAGGCCCTTCAGCCCATCGTGTCTGCGTCAGCTATCAAGCACCTACCTACTCTCATCCCATTTTCCAGCACTTGGCCTGTAGCTTTGTATGCTATGGCATTTCAAGTGCTCATCTAAATGCATCTTAAACGTTTAAAGTTTATTTATTAGTGTCACAAGTAAGGCTTACATTAACACTGCAATGAAGTTACTGTGAAAATCCCCGAGTCGCCACACTCCGGCGCCTGTTCGGGTACACTGAGGGAGAATTTAGCATGGCCAATGCACCCTATCCAGCACATCTTTCGGACTGTGGGAGGAAACTGGAGCACCCGGAGGAAACCCACGCAGACACGGGGAGAATGTGCAGACTTCGCACAGACAGGCAGCGCAGTGACACAGCATTGCTTCCTCACAGTGCCAGGGATCCAGATTCAATTCTGGCCTCGGTAAGTGTCTGTGTGGAGCCTACACATTCTCCCTGTGTCTGCGTGGGTTTCCTCCGCGTGCTCCGATTTCCTCCCAGTCCAAAGCTATGCCGGTTAGGGTGGATTGGCCATGCTAAATTGACCCTAGTGTCGGGGGAGAATTTGGCACGGCCAATGCGCCTAACCAGTACGTCTTTTGGAGTGTGGGAGGAAATCGGAGCACCCGGAGGAAACCCACACAAACATCGGGAAAATGTGCAAACTCCACACAGACAGTGACCCAAGCCGGGAATTGAACCCGGGTCCCTAGTGCTATGGAGCAGCAGTGCTAACCATTGTGTTACGTGCCGCCTATAAGCATCGGTGGAGAGAGAATAGAGCCAAAGTTTCGAGTCTGAATGACTCCTCGTCCAACTGGCGTAGGTACACCCACAGCGCTGTTGGTGACGGAGCTCCAGGATTTTGACCCAGTGAAGGAACGGCCGATAGATTTCCAAATCAGGAATGGCATGTGGTTTGGAGGAGAACTTGCAAGTGGTGATGTTCCCATACGAGTGCTGCCCACATCCTTCTTGGTGGTAGAGGTCACAGGTTTGGAAAGCCCTGTCGAGGGAGTCCTGGTGGGCTACTAAGTGGCAGAGGATATGGGATCAGAGGCCCAGCCAGAGGTCAAATAGGATGGCAGGATGGAAGGGCATTATGCCAACTTCTGCTCAAAGTAAGCTAAACGAGCTGCGGGAGGGGTTCGAACCCGGGATCCCTCCTTCAACCAAGACTGTCACCGATAGATGTTAGGAATGGGTTAACCGACCTTCCAATTAAGCCCTAATTTGATGTCAGTTATTCAATAGAAGCCATTGATATATAAAGGGGCTTTTGGTGGCACTGGATGTTGGTGGAGAATTGTATGTGGAGTTGGATCAAAGAAATAAACGTATTTTATGAAGAAGCTGAGTCCATGTCTTCTTCACCGAACTGCAACCAAGAGGCTCAAAAAATAGATGGGATGGTGTCCACGAGGGGCAGATGGTCACTCAGCCCACTGCTGCCCGTGGGATCTTGCTGTGCAGCCAGCAGCCATGAGACCATGAGACTTAAGGTCATAAGACATAGGAGCAGAATTAGGCCACACGGCTCATCGAGTCTGCTCCACCATTCAATCTTGGCTGATATTTTTCTCATCTCCCTTCTCCTGTCTTTTCCCCTTAACCCCTGATCCCCTTATTAATCAAGAACCTATCTATATCTGTCTTAAAGACACTCAATGACCTGGTCTCCACAGCCTTCTGCGGCAAAGAGTTCCACAGATTCACCACTCTCTGGCTGAAGAAATTCCTCCTCATCTCTGTTTTAAAGGATC
This sequence comes from Mustelus asterias, assembly GCF_964213995.1. NCBI lineage: Eukaryota > Metazoa > Chordata > Chondrichthyes > Carcharhiniformes > Triakidae > Mustelus > Mustelus asterias. The sequence goes on from NC_135821.1 coordinate 12,551,140, forward strand.
GTCCCTTTAATCTGAGGTTGTGCCCTCTGGTTCTAGTTTTTCCTATTAGTGGAAACATCCTCTCCACGTCCACTCTACTCAGGCCTCGCAGTATCCTGTAAATTTCAATAAGATTCCCCCTCATCCTTCTAAACTCCAATGAGTACAGACCCAGGGTCCTCAACAGTTCCTCATACGGCAAGCTCTTCATTCCAGGGATCGTTCTTGTGAACCTCCTCTGGACTCTTTCCAAGGCCAGCGCATCCTTCCTTAGATACGGGGTCCAAAACTGCTCACAATACTCCAAATGGGGGTCTACCAGAGCCTGATACGGCCGTAGCCAAGCTGCCATGCTAGTTGACGCAAAGTTCTCCAAGTTAACAGCCGGTTACTCTGAGGCGTTACAGAAGTGTGCTAAAGTGTCGTTTGAATGCGAGCTTTTTTCTATAAGGTCTGAATTATAAATAAAATGAACGCGCAGAATTCCCAGAGGCCGCCGATACGTGCTGATTTCATTTTTTTCCCCCCTGAGCTGTCAAAAGTTAAACCTCTCTGCCCTTGATCATTCCCTGTTTCATCTTCAGCCTTCATCACATTCCAGCTCTCTTTTCATCTTTTCCTGTCTGCTTGTCTGGAAACATGAGAGGAGAGTGTTTCTGCTTGCGGGGAAATTCAGAATGAGAGGCCGTAAATACAAGTTGGCCGTTAATAAACCCCAGAGAAAGCTCAGGGGAATCTTTCCTGGGCAGATGCCAGGTGAAGAGAGGAACCAGCAAACACGACTCCTTGTCATTCTTCTCCGATTCCCCCACTAATGCTTTTATTGATGGCCAACGACTGAAAGGGGCCGGTCTTCTGCGTGGCCTACGTGGAGGGCTCAAGGTGAGGGAACATTGGTTTTGTAGAATCCCTGCAGCGCAGAAGGAGGCCATTTGGCCCATCGAGTCTGCACTAACCCTCGGAAGCCCAACCCCGAGCATTCACCATGGCCAATCCCCCTAACCTGCACATCTTTGGACACGAAAGGTAATTTAGCGTGGCCAATCCACCTAACCTGCACATCTTTGGACACTAAGGGGCAATTTACCATGGCCAATCCACCTAACCTACACATCTTTGGACACTAAGGGGCAATTTAGCATGGCCAATCCACCTAACCTGCACATCTTTGGACACTAAGGGGCAATTTAGCATGGCCAATCCACCTAACCTACACATCTATGGACACTAAGGGGCAATTTAGCATGGTCAATCCACCTAACCTGCACATCTTTGGACACTAAGGGGCAATTTAGCATGGCCAATCCACATAACCTGCACATCTTTGGACACTAAGAGGCAATTTAGCATGGCCAATCCATCTAACCTGCACATCTTTGGACACTAAGAGGCAATTTAGCCTGGCTAATCCACCTAACCTACACATCTTTGGACACTAAGGGGCAATTTAGCATGGCCAATCCACCTAACCTGCACATCTTTGGACACTAAGGGGCAATTTAACCTGGCTAATCCACCTAACCTGCACATCTTTGGACACTAAGGGGCAATTTAGCATGGTCACTCCACCTAACCCGCACATCTTTGGACACTGAGGGTAATTTAGCATGGCCAATCCACCTAACCTCCACATCTTCAGACACTAAGGGGCAATTTAGCCTGGTCAATCCACCTAACCTCCACATCTTCAGACACTAAGGGGCAATTTAGCATGGCCAATCCACCTAACCTGCACATCTTTGGATACTAAGGGGCAATTCAGCCTGGCTTACCCATCTAACCTCCACATCTTCGGGCACTAAGGGGCAATTTAACATGGTCAATCCACCTAACCTGCACATCTTTGGACTGTGGAAGGAAACCAGAGCACCCGGAGGAAACCCATTCAAACAGAGGGAGAAGTGCAGACTCCACACAGACAGTGACCCAAGCCGGGAATCGAACTCGGGTCCCTGGCGCTGTGAGGCAGTTGTGCTAACCACTGTGCCACCGTGCTTCCTGGAGCTGATGAAATGGTTGATGCAACATGCATCAATGATTTATACTATCAGCTTCAGAGGACCGTCTGGAGCTTTGCTTGGATTACTCTGGGGAAACACTGCCCTATTTCTTTGACGTTTAAATACATTAGTTCAAGACAACAATGGCTAAAAGGATGCATGTGGGACTGGGCTGTGACGTCAAGTGACCTCTGTGCCATCCTGTGCCATCCTGTGCCATGTGATCTCATGCACAATTTGACATAGGAGCACTGAGACTGTCGGAAGTATGAGTTGTTCGCCCAAGTCTCCCATGACATTGGGAAATGCCTCACACCTGTGCCACGTGATGTGCCGAACTCATGGTTTCATCCCCACTCCATGAGAGGGATGTGAGGATCAACTGTGGAGGGCATTTGCCAGAATGGGTCTGAGGGATTTTAACCACAAGTTTAGGTTGGAGAAGCTGGGGTTGTTCTCCCTGGTGAAACGGCGATGGAGGGGAGATTCGCGTACAAGGTTAAGACCACTTTAGATAAGGGAGGCAAAGATATCTTTTCCCAGGGTGGCACGGTGGTTAGCACTGCTGCCTCACAGCACCAGAGACCCGGGTTCGACTCCCGGCTTGGGTCACTGACTGTGTGGAGTCTACACGTTCTCCCCATGTCTGCGTGGGTTTCCTCCGGATGCTCCGGTTTCCTCCCACAGTCTGAAAGACGTGCTGGTTAGGGTGCATTGGCCGTGCTAAATTCTCCCTCAGTGTACCCAAACAGGCGCCGGAGTGTGGCGACTAGGGGATTTTCACAGTAACTTCATTGCAGTGTTAATGTAAGCCTATTTGTGACACGAAAAATTAGTTATGATGTGGAGATGCCAGTGTTGGACTGGGGTGGGCACAGTAAGGAGCCTCACAACACCAGGTTTATTTATTAGTGTCACCCGGAGGAAACCCATGCAGACACGGGGAGAACGTGCAGACTCCACACAGACAGTGACCCAAGCCGGGAATCGAACCCGGTTCTCAAGTGACCCACGAGGGAGTTTTTAATCAAACAAAGTTTATGTCGACACAGATGCCTCTCTAATCTAATATTTTCTTGTCTCTACATAGAACATAGAACATTACAGCGCAGTACAGGCCCTTCGGCCCTCGATGTTGCGCCGACCTGTGAAACCAATCTAAAGCCCATCCTAACCTACACTATTCCTACACTATTACACGGTCTATATACCCCTAATCCCTGTTTATTCATATATCTAAACTGAGGGAGAATTTAGCATGGCCAATGCATCCTAACCATCCTAACTTTTCGGACTGTGGTAGGAAACCGGAGCACCCGGAGGAAACCCACGCAGACACAGGGAGAATGTGCAAACTCCACACAGACGGTGACCCAAGCCAGGAATCGAACAGAGGTTCCTCGCGCCGTGAGGTAGCAGTGCTAACCACTGTGCCACCATGCTGCCTACTTGTGACACTAATAAATAAACTTTAACATTAATGTGGCAACCAGAACCACACACAGTACTCTAGTTGAGGCCTCACCACCTATGGCGGGGTGGTGCCATCGGTGGGGCAGTAAGATGCCGCAGGTGTAAACGGCAGCTCGATGCCGGGGCTGGAGTCATCTGCCCCAGAGAGCTGTTATGTCTTGCCATCTCACACTTTGCCAACGTAGCTGTATCTATTTGTCATTAGTATTGTTAATGTGATCTAGACGATGGAAATTACAATGGCAACAGATGGAAGAGAGCGAATAAGAGTGGCTCTTTTAATCTCAGCTGTCAAACGCTGCTCACGAACCAGCAGTGTCTCATTTTATGCCTCAGGACACCACTGAAGCACTCTGATTAAATTGCTGCACCGTCACTGCAGGTGACACAATCGTCTCACCCACTCGAAATTACAGAGATCGTGATGTCAAATGGTCAGTGTCACTACAAAAGGCAGTCAGCGGAAATGTTCGAACTTCTTTGAAGTCATTAGATACTGCCGTGCGCAAGCTTTTTTTTTTCGAAGGCAATTATAATCCGCCGGCAACTGGAGAATGTCTCCAACGTTTATCCTGTACTTTGTAAACCGAGCTTCATTAACGTATTGCCCATCGGCTGCCTTTCATCTTCTCTCATCTGATGGTCCCCGCGCCGCACTCCTCATTGTGATCTCATGAACGGGGTGGCGCGGTGGTTAGCGCTGCTGCCTCACAGCGTCAGGGACCCGGGTTCGATTCCCGGCTCGGGTCACTGTCTGTTCGGAGTCTGCACATTCTCCCCGTGTCTGCGTGGGTTTCCACCAGGTACCATCGAAGTCATAGAAACCCGACAATGCAGAAGAAGGCCATTCGGCCCATCGAGTCTGCACAGACAACAATCCCACCCAGGCCCTATCCCCGTAACCCTACATATTTACCCTGCTCATCCCTCTAACCTACGCATCCAGGGACACTAAGGGGCAATCTCGCACGGCCAATCCACCTAACCTGCACATCTTTGGACACTTAGGGGCAATTTAGCATGGCCAATCCACCTAACCTGCACATCTTTGGACACTTAGGGGCAATTTAGCATGGCCAATCCCCCAACCTGCACATCTTTGGACACTAAGGGGCAATTTAGCATGGTCAATCCACCTAACCTGCACATCTTTGGGCTGTGGGAGGAAACCAGAGCACCCGGAGGAAACCCACGCAGACATGGGGAGAACGTGCAGACTCTGCACAGACAGTGACCCAAGCCGGGAATCGAACCGGGGTCCCTGGAGCTGTGAGGCAGCACTGTGCCACCATGCTCCAGTTTCCTCGCACAGTCCAAAAGAAGTGCTGGTTAGGGTGTATTAGCCATGCTAAATTCTCCCTCAGTGTACCCAAACAGGTGCTGGAGTGTGGCGGCTGGGGGATTTTCACAGTAACATCATTGCAGTGTTAATGTAAACCTACTGGTAACACTGATAAATAAACTTTAAAAAAATGAAGGTTGGCCATTTTGTGGTCGCTCGCTTGGGTACATTGGCCTATAGCAACAATGAATCAAATCGAGGACAGGGGGGTTGTGAAGGAGAGGAGAGGTAGATAGTCAGTGAAAAATGCGGGAGCGTCAAAGAAAATAGCTGAGAAGGAATTAAAATTGTCTGCTCACCCGATGTGGAGAGGAAGAAAAGATGTTGCCTTGTCCAGAGAGGTTGGAGAAACTCAGTTTGTTCTCACTGGAATGATAGAGGTTGAGGGGGCGACCTGATAGAAGTCTACAAGATTATGAGAGGCATGGACAGAGTGGATAGTCAGAAGCTTTTTCCCAGGGTGGAAGAGTCAATTACTAGGGAGCACAGGTTTAAGGTGCGAGGGGCAAGGGTTAAAGGAGATGTACGAGGCAAGTTTTTTACACAAAGAGTAGTGGGTGCCTGGAACTCGTTGCCGGGGGAGGTAGTGGAAGCGGATACGGCAGTGACTTTTAAGGGGCACCTGGACAAATACATGAATAGGATGATAATAGAGGGGTATGGTCCCCGGAAGGGTGGGGGGTTTTAGTTGAGTCGGGCAGCATGGTCGGCTTGGAGGGCCGAAGGGCCTGTTCCTGTGCTGTAATTTTCTTTGTTCTTTGTTGAAATGCGCTGAGGTGAATGATGGAGATGGTCCTCACAAGAAAAAGGAGAAGGGGAAGACCTTGTAGCAGAGAGATGCAATGGTGAGAGGCTTAAACACGGCTGTGGTTGGGGGAGGGAGGGTGGTCAGAGGAGGAAGGGGCGACTGGCAGGAAGAGATGGAGAAGGGCGATAAAGTGGCATTGAGGCAAGCACAAGTTAAATGGGAGAAACTAAAAGAAGGAGGAGAAGATGCGTGGGTTTCCTCCGGGTGCTCTGGTTTCCTCCCACACTCCAAGGATGTGCGGGTTAGGTTGGTTGGCCAGGCTGAATTGCCCCTTAGTGTCAGGGGATTGGCAGGGTAAATGTGTGAGGTTATGGGGATAGGGCCTGGGTGGGATTGTGGTCGTTACAGTCTCTGTAGGCCGAATGGCCTCCTCTGCACTGTAGGGATTCGATGATTCTATTCTATAAAGAGAAGTAAATTCCTCTGGTGGATAATCCAGAGCAGGAAGATACAGTGGGAAAGGTAAAGTTTGTTTAATTATTAGTGTCACAAGTAGGCTTACATTAACACCGCAGTGACGTTACTGTGAAAATTCCCTAGTTGCCACATTCCTGCACCTGTTCGGGTACACTGAGGGAGAATTTAGCACGGCCAATGCACCCTAACCAGGACGTCTTTCGGACCATGGGAGGAAACCGGAGCACCCGGAGGAAACCCACGCAGACATGGGGAGAATGTGCAGACTCCACACAGACAGTGACCCAAGGCCGGGAATCGAACCCAGGTCCTTGGCGCTGTGAGGCAGCGGTGCTAACCACTGTGCCACCGTGCCACCCACGTAAGAGATTACTGGGAGCCATAGAGAGATATGAACGACAGATACTTCTTGGGTTGGCGAACATCTGCAAATTGTTTATTCATTCATGGGACATGGGCATCGCCGGCTGGGCCAGCATTTATTGCCCATCCCTTGTTGCCCTTGGAGGGCAGTTGAGAGTCAACCACATTGCTGTGGCTCTGGAGTCACATATAGGCCAGATTTCCGTCGTAAGGACGGCAGATTTCCTTCCCTAAAGGGACATTAGGGACCCAGATGGGGTTTTTCTGACAATCGACAATGGTTTCATGGTCATCAGTAGATTCTTAATTCCAGATGTTTTTTTATTAATTTCAAATTCCACCAGCTGTCGTGGCGGGATTCGAACCCAGATTCCCAGAACATTAGCTGAGTTTTTGGATTAAAATAATACCACTAGGCCATTGCCTCCCCGTGAAACCTAACAATTTTGGAATGTAAGTAAGTCTACGTGATTTATTAATGATTTACTACGTAATATTGCATGGGAGAACGTGCAGACTCCGCACAGACAGTGACCCAAGCCGGGAATCGAACCCGGGTCCCTGGCAGACAGCAGGGCTAACCACTGTGCCACCGTGCCGTCCATGTTGGATTGCCCTTGTTGAAACTGATCACTTTAAGACAACCTTTCTTTTAATTAGACTGAAACAACTAGGTCAAAAGAACCACTTTGACGCTAATATGCAAGTACGTTTTGTGTCGTGTGTTCAGTAATCAAGTATTCAGTCTGGAGGTACAATATATTAACAGTGTTGAGCCAGTCAGCCGCACATAATTGAATAAGTAACCATCTCAACTGCACATATAATTGAAGAATTAAGAATTAATCAGTGGACCTCGGGAAAAGGTTACTTTAGAAACCTTTGCACTGAAATGGTTTTACCGGAGTTAGTTTCAGACAGAGTTCGATAATTAAAAGCTTGAGATTTCAGTTGTCAACCTGTGTCACAGAAGTCTCACAACACCAGGTAAAAGTCCAACAGGTTTATTTGGAATCGCGAGCTTTCGGAGCGCTGCCCCTTCATCAGGTGAGTGCCACAGATATGGCAGCAGAGAATTTGTTGCTTTGATCAGATGGAGCCATCAGCGATGATCTTTCCAGCCTCGATTAACAACTTTGGTAACACAGGGTGGGATTGTCCAACTCCTACCCTCCTTAGCACTGCTGCCTCACGGCACCAGGGACCGGGGTTTGATTCCTGGCTTGGGTCACTGTCTGTGCGGAGTTTGCACATTCTCCCCGTGTCTGCGTGGGTTTCCTCTGGGTGCTCTGGTTTCCTCCCACAGTCCAAAGACGTGCAGGTTGGGTGGATTGGCCATGCTAAATTCTCCCTTAGTGTCCAAAGGTGGGAAGGTTAGGTGGATTGGCCATGCTAAATTACCCCTTAGTCCCCAAAAATGTGCAGGTTCGGGGGATTGGCCATGCTAAATTGCCCCTTAGCCCAACGATGTGCAGGTTAGGTGGTTTGGCCAGCTAAATTGCCCCTTAGTTTCCAAAGATGTGCAGGTTAGGTGGATTGGCCAGCTAAATTGTCCCTTAGTGTCCAAAGATGTACAGGCTAGATGGATTGGCCATGCTAAATTATTCTTTTGTGTCTAATGATGTGCAGGTTAGGTGGATAGGCTTTGAGTGGGGTTACAGGGTTAGGGCGGGGGGGGGGGGGCTGGGGGGATTGGGCCTCGGTAGGGTGCTCTTTCAGAGAGTTGATGCAGACCTGATGGGCCGAATGGCCTCTTCTGTCCTGGAGAGATCCTATGATTCTCCGATTCTTCCTCCCCGGCAGGTTTTCCAGCAGCAGACGTGGCTCACCATTGGCCGCCAGTGGGATCTTCCAGTCCCACCGATGTCTACGGCATTTTGACTGGCTCACCCATCTCTCCGTGTTGGGGTTGGGGGGGGTGGGGGGTGAGGAGGGTGGGGGGGCCACACTGGGGCTGGGGGCGGTGGGGAGAGGTTTGCCATTGGAGGGACCAGAAGATTCTGCCAATGGGAAGGGACGGAAAATCCCAACTGCGACCTTGTGGAAGATCACAGTGTGCAGAAATCAGATTTTTTTTTAAAACTACCGCATTATTATCTGAGCATTTATGTAAAATTTTGACTTTTAATAATTGAGTTAAAATCCGGGATTTTCCAGCCTCGTGCATCCCCCAAGTCCGGAAATTCCCACCCGAGGGCAACAGACCTTTAAATGGTCCGTCCAGTTTTCTGTCCCACCTACTACAATGTTAGCATTCATGTCGAGAGGGCTAGAATACAAGAGCAGGGATGTACTTCTGAGGCTGTATAAGGCTCTGGTCAGACCCCATTTGGAGTATTGTGAGCAGTTTTGGGCCCCATATCTAAGGAAAGATGTGCTGGCCTTGGAAAGGGTCCAGAGGAGGTTCACAAGAATGATCCCAGGAATAAAGGGTTTGTCATATGAGGAGCGGTTGTGGACTCTGGGTCTGTACTCGATGGAGTTTAGAAGGATGAGGGGGGATCTGATTGAAATTTATAGAATACTGAGAGGCCTGGATAGAGTGGACGTAGAGAGGATGTTTCCACTTGTGGCAGAGACTAGAACTTGAGGGCACAACCTCAGAGTGAAGGGACGCTCCTTTAAATCTGAGATGAGGAGGAATTTCTTCAGTCAGAGGGTGGTGAAACTGTGGAATTCATTGCCACTGTGGGCTGTGGAGTCCAGGTCAGTGAGTGTCTTTGAGCGGTAAGGTGGCACAGTGGTTAGCACTGCTGCCTCACAGTGCCAGGGACCCGGGTTCAATTCCGGCCTCTTACTGTCTATGTGGAGTTTGCACTTTCTCCCTGTGTCTGCGTGGGTTTCCTCCATATGCTCTGGTTTCCTCCCACGTTAGGTGGATTGGCCATGCTAAATTGGGCCTTAGTGTCCAAAGACGTGCAAGTTAGGTGGATTGGCCATGCTAAATTGGGCCTTAGTGTCCAAAGATGTGCGGGTTAGGTTGATTGGCCATGCTACATTGACCCTAGTGTCAGGGGGATTAGCAGGGTAAATGTGTGAGGTTATGGGAATAGGGCCTGGGTGGGATTGTGGTCGGTACAGACTTGGTGGGCTGAATGGCCTCCTTCTGTACTGTTTTTTAAAAAAAGACAGAGGTAGATAGGTTCTTGATCAATAAGGGGATGTGAATCATATCAGCCATGACTGAATGGCGAAGCAGACTCGATGGGCCGAATGGCCTAATTCTGTATCTATATTTTATGGATTCCCACAGTGGGCGGAGCCAGTAACCTCGCACATGCTCAGTGTATCAGAACTGAGAAGTCTTATTTGCATGACAGCATAATTTTTATATATCTCAACTTAATTAATATTATTTTGTAACTCTGTGTCAGTAAATATTCTTCTTTTAACTGCAACTTCTTTCAATTTACTACCTAAAGGGCTTGTCCTACCTTTAGGCCCATGTCTTTGTTTGCACTTGAAGGAGTTAAAATGAACCATTGGTGAATTAAGTTGATTCCAATTGGGAACCTATCCAAAATTTGTACAGTATTTAAGCATGAAATCAAACCATAAGACCATAAGGCGTAGGCACAGCTGCTGAGGGAAGGCGATGGCCTAGTGGTATTATTGCTAGACTATTAATCCAAAAACTCAACTAATGTTCCGGGGAGCTGGTTCGAATCCCGCCACGACAGATGGTGGAATTTGAATTCAGTAAAAAAAAACTGGAATTAAGAATCTACTGATGACCATGAAACCATTGTCGATTGTCGGAAAAACCCATTTGGTTCACTAATGTTCTTGAGAGAAGGAAATCTGCCGTCCTTACCCAGTCTGGCCGATGTGTGATTCCAGAGCCACAGCAATGTGGTTGACTCTCAACTGCCCTTGGGCAACTAGGGATGGCCATGTCCTGAGAATTAATGAACAAAAAACCCAGAAGGCTGGCACGGTGGCACAGTGGTTGGCACTGCTGCCTCACGGCGCCAGGGACCCGGGCTCAATTCTGGCCTCGGGTCACTGTCTGTGCGGAGTCTGCACGTTCTCCCCGTGTCTGCGTAGGTTTCCTCCGGGTGCTCCAGTTTCCTCCCATAATCCAAAGATGTGCTGGTTAGGTGGATTGGCCGTGCTAAATTGCCATTAGTGTCAGGGGGACTAACAGGGTAAATATATGGGGTTACGGGAATTGGGCCTGAGTGGGATTGTGGTCAGTGCAGTACTCGATGGGCTGAATGGCCTCCTTCTGCACTGTAGGGATTCTATGAAGAAGTACATCTACCTCACTTAGATTTACACCTTCCAACTAATAAATGACCTCCTCTATGAAGTTTGTAACCTCATAGATGTCACTTTCACTATCTCCCCTCTAGCCCTTACTGAACAACCTCAAAACCCTCCACCTCCTCACCCACCACAGTTACCATAACCAAAAGACATATATAGGAGCAGAAGTAGGCCATTCGGCCCATCGAGCCTGCTCTGCCATTCAATGAGATCACGACTGATCTGATGTGATAATCCTCAACTCCACTTTCCCACCTTATTCCCGTAACCCTTGATTCCCTTACTGATTAAACATCTGTCTATCTCAGCCAGGACATACTTAACAACCCAGCCTCTATAACCCCCTGCGGTAAAGAATTCCATAGATTCATTATCCTCTGAGAGAGATGGGCGGCGTGGTGGCACAATGGTTAGCACTGCTGCCTCCAGGGTCCCGGGTTCGATTCCCGGCTCGGGTCACTGTCTGTGTGGAGTTTGCACATTCTCCCCGTGTCTGCGTGGGTTTCCCCTGGGTGCTCCGGTTTCCTCCCACAGTCCAAAGACATGCAGGTTATGTGAATTAGCCATACTAAATTCTCCCTCAGTGTACCCGAACAGGTGCCGTTCCCTAGTGGCGACTGGGGGATTTTCACAGTAACTTCATTGCAGTGTCAATGTAAGCCTACTTGTGACGAATAAATAAACTTTAAAAACAACCTTTACTTTGGAATAAATTCCTCTTCAACTCTGTCTTAAATGGGCGACCCCTTAGGGTCAAGATGAACATGAACATGTAAAGGAGTCGTGGAAATCTGGGCTCAACTCCCAAGAGAAGGTTTTAGATGTTGGGGGAGGGGTCAATTGTAATTTCTGAGTTCAGGATTGACAGATTATTTTTGGCTGGTAAAGGAATCGAGGAATAAAAGGAGGCCAATAGAGCTGAGGTACAGATCACCCATGACCTAACTGAATGCTTGAAGGGGCTGAATGGCCTCCTCCCCGCTTCCTACATTCTGTTGTATAATTACCCAGGTTGCTTTGCAGGTTGGGTGGTGGGGGTGAAGTCAGTTTTTTAAAAAGTTTATTTATTCGTCACATTAACACTGCAATGAAGTTACTGTGAAAATCCCCGAGGCGCCACACGCTGGTGCCTGTTTGGGTAACAAATGGAACAAAGAACAGTACAGCACAGGAACAGGCCCTTCGGCCCACCAAGTCTATGTTGACACAGATGCCTCTCTAATCTAATATTTTCCTGTCTCTACATGGTCCATATCCCTCTATTCCATGCCTATTCATACATCTAAACAAAGGGGCAATTTAGCCTGGCCAATCCACCTAACCTGCACATCTTTGGACACTAAGGGGCAATTTAGCATGGCCAATCCATCCTAACCTGCACATCTTTGGACACTAAGGGGCAATTTAGCATGGCCAATCCACCTAACTGGCACATCTTTGGACATTAAGGGGCAATTTAGCATGGCCAATCCACCTAACCTGCACATCTTTGGACACTAAGGGGCAATTTAGCATGGCCAATCCACCTAACCCACACATCGTTGGACTGTAGTTCCTTGGCCAGTCTGTCAAACATGTATCTCGCCAGCGATGATTCCCACTGCGCCTGCGCTAGCCGTAATTTTTCACGCCAGGAAATCATAGAAATCATAGAAACCCTACAGTGCAGAAGGAGGCCATTCGGCCCATCGAGTCTGCACAGACCACAATCCCACCCAGGCCCTACCCCCACATATTTACCCACTAATCCCTCTAACCTACGCATCTTAGGACTCTAAGGGGCAATTTTTAACCTGGCCAATCAACCTAGCCCACACATCTTTGGACTGTGGGAGGAAACCGGAGCACCCGGAGGAAACCCACGCAGACACGAGGAGAATGTGCAAACTCCACACAGACAGTGACCCGAGCCGGGAATCGAACCCGGGACCCTGGAGCTGTGAAGCAGCAGTGCTGACCACTGTTCTACCGTGCCACCAGGAGTTAACAGGAAAGAGAACTCGGGGCGGGATTGAGGCCAAAATCCATTCTTGAGTACTCGGAAGGTTAAAACGGGATGATAATATATCAATATCGAACCTCGTAGTGGATCGCTCAGTACGAAATAAAGCAATCTTCTCTGATCACGGGAGGTTGTAGCAGTGAAACAAGACTTCTGGTGGCTGAGAGGAGACAGGGATGCTTTCACTTTATTTCCTCTCACGGTTCATCTTTCAGTTCACTGAAACTGAGATTCATCCAGGGCTGGGCCTCGATCTGTTCCGGATTTTTTTACCCACCTAACGCCTGTTGATTGGCGAAGATTTTCTCTGACAGGTAATTTTCAGCCTGAATAAACCGAGAGGCCCAGTCTGGCTGAGCGTGGGTGGATGGAGATGGGCAGACATGGCTCCTGCTTTTCTCGACTTATTAACCCTTAATGCAGCCTAATATCAAGTCCCGAGCCAGGATCACGCACACGCTGTTAGCTGCGAAGGGGCTCAGCACGGTCGGGGAGAACCAGTATTACCTCAGAAGTTGATTGTTGAATGAGCAAGTCACGGCGTGTTAAGTATAATTGAATCGATAACTCAGTGGCTGGTCTGGGGGTGAATAAATGTTGTGCTGCTCTCTATCTTTCCGTACTGCCTCTCAGCACCACAGGAGTCTGAAGTTTTCCAACAATCCAATGTTGAAACCAGCCAAAAAAGAATGGTGAACAACAGCGGCACTGACAGAGATTCCTGATGCTTATTTTGATTTGATTTATTGTTGTCACAAGTATACGGTGAAAAGTATTGTTTCTTGTACAACACACCGTTCATAGAGAAGGAATGATGTGGAGATGCCGGCTGGGGTGGGGCACAGTAAGAAGTCTCACAACACCAGGTTAAAGTCCAACAGGCTTATTTGGAATCACGAGCTTTCGGAGCGCTGCCCCTTCCTCGCCTGAGCACCTAAACTAATCTAAACCTGTTGGACTTTAGCCTGGTGTTGTGAGACTTCTTATAGAGAAGGAAATGAGAGGGCGCAGAATATAGTGTTACAGTCATAGCCAGGGTGTAGAGAAAGATCAACCTGGTGAGAGGTAGGTGCGCTCAAAAATCTGATGGCAGCAGGGAAGAAGCAGATCTTGAGTCGGTCGATACGTGACAGAAGTGGGCCATTCAGCCCTTTGAGCCTGCCCTGCTATTCATTTTGACAATGACTGATCATCAAATTCTTTTAGCCCCAAGAGCTATGTCTAATTTCTTCTTGATATCAGACAATGTTTTGGCCTCAACTGCTTTCTGTGGCAGTGGGCCGGTTAGGGATGAGATATAAATGCTGGACCAGCACTTGTCTGTTTTTCCCGATGGAAGAAGGTGGAAGAGAGTATGTCCGGGGTGCATGGGGTCCTTAATTATTAGTATAGTATTAGTATACAGTAAAAGTATTGTTTCTTGCGCATTATACAGACAAAGCATACCATTCATAGAGAAGGAAAGGAGAGAGTGCAGAATGTAGTGTTATAGTCATAGCTAGGGTGTAGAGAAAGATCAACTTAATGCGAGGTAGGTCCATTCAAAAGTCTGATGGCAACAGAGAAGAAGCTGTTCTTCAATCGGTTGGTACGTGACCTCAGGCTTTTGGATCTTTTTCCCAACGGAGGAAGGTGGAAGAGAGAATGTCCAGGGTGCGTGGGGTCCTTAATTATGCTGGCTGCTTTTCCGAGGCAGCGGGAAGTGTAGACAGAGTTAATGTTTGGGAGGTTTAATAATCTGGCAATAATACCATGAGACCATCGATGCCCCATCTCTAAGTCCTATTTTAATGAATTCATTTTATTTACCCTAACAATTGCTTGTGGGAGCTTGCAGTGTACAAAATGGCTGCAAAATGGCTGTATACTTCATTGGCTGCAGAACACTTTGAGATATCTTGTCGGATTATCAAATTCCACCATCTGCCGTGGCAGGATTCGAACTCGGGTCCCCAGGACTCAGGATCCGCCTTGGACCTCTGGAATACTAGTCTATGAAAATCTACCCTAGTGCACCATTGGGAAGAGAATGAAGTGGTGAACTGGTGCAATGGCAATAATCTCTCTCTCAATGTCAGTAAAACGAAGGAGATAGTCATCAACTTCAGGAAGCGTAATGGAGGACATGTCCTTGTTACATCAACGGGGATGGAGTGGAAATGGTCGAGAGCTTCAAGTTTCTAGGTGTCCAGATCACCAACAATCCACGCCGACGCTATCGTTAAGAAAGCCCACTAACGCCTCTACTTTCTCAGGAGGCGAAGGAAATTTGGCATGTCAGCTACAACTCTCACCAATTTTTACAGATGCACCATGGAAAGCATGCTCTCCAGATGTATCACAGCTTGGTATGGCTCCTGCTCTGACCAAGACCGCAAGAAACTACAAAGGGTTGTGAACGTAGTCCAGTGCATCACTCAAACCAGCCTCCCATCCATTGATTCCATCTGCATTTCCTGCTGCCTCAGAAAAGCAGCCAGCATAATTAAGGAGCCCACGCATTCTGGACACACTCTCTTCCACCTTTTTCCATCAGGAAAAAGATACAAAAGTCTGACTCAAGAACAGCTTCTTTCCTGCTGCTATCAGACTTTTGAATGGACCTCCTGATGCACCTCAATGAGCACCCGGAAACAAGGCTTTAGAACTGAAGGCTTTAATACATTAACAATGAAACTACTAACACAAATTCACCCGTTCAGACTGAAGGGGTCCTGCCGGAGCAGGGGGTCTTATACCCTGCCACCGGAGGCGGGACCCCACTGGAGTGTGCCATGATAACACCCAGGACAGGTAAACACCCTATCCCAACAACATAGTACAACCCCCATAACAACAACACCCTAGCCCAACAGTAATACAATAACAACCCCAGTGGTGAACCAACGATGGTTCACCACACCTCCCTTATCATAGAATCCTACAGTGCAGAAAGAGGCCATTTAGCCCATCAAGCCTGCACTGACAACAATCCCACTCAGGCCGATCCCCACTACCCCTGCTAATCTCCCTGACACTAAGGGGCAATTTAGCATGGCCAATCCACCTAACTTGCACATCTTTGGACTGTGAGAGGAAACCGGAGCACCCGGAGGAAACCCATGCAGACACGGGGAGAACGTGCAGACTCCACACAGACAGTGACCCAAGGCTGGAATTGAGCCTGGGTCCCTGGTGCTGTGAGGCAGCAGTGCTGACCACTGTGCTACCGTGCCGCCCCTATATAAATTTAATCTTTCTTTACACCCTAGCTGCGACTGTAACAGTACATTCTGCACCCTCTCCTTTCCTTCTCCACGATATACTCTATGAACGGTATGCTTTGTGTAGAGCGACAGAAATAATATTTTTCATTGTATCCCAACCCCTGTGACAATAATAAATCAAATCAAAAATCAAATCAAAGAATTACAGTGGCACAGTGGTTAGCACTGCTGCCTCACAGCGCCAGGGACTCGGGTTCGATTCCCGACTTGGGACACTGTCTGTGTGGAGTTTGCACATTCTCCCCGTGTCTGTGTGGGTTTCCGCCGGGTGCTCCAGTTTCCTCCCACCCGCCAAAGCTGTGCAGCTTAGGTGGATTGGCCATGCTAAATTGCCCCTTAGTATCCAAAGATGTGCAGGTTAGGTGGATTGGTCATGGTAAATTGCCTCTTAGTGTCCAAAGATGTGAAGGTTAGGGGGATTGGCCATGGTAAATTGCCCCTTAGTATCCAAAGGTGTGCAGGTTAGGGGGATTGGCCATGCTAAATTGCCCCTTAGTGCCCAAAGATGTGAAGGTTAGGTGGATTGACCATGCTAAATTGCCCCTTAGTGTCCAAAGATGTGCAGGTTAGGTGGATTGGCCATGCTAAATTGCCCCTTAGTACCCAAAGATGTGCAGGTTAGGGGGATTGGCCATGCTAAATTGCCCCTTAGTGTCCAAAGATGTGAAGGTTAGGTGGATTGGCCATGCTAAATTGCCCCTTAGTGTCCAAAGATGTGTAGGTTAGGGTGAATTGGCCATGCTAAATTGCCCCTTAGTGTCAGGGGGATTAACAGAGTAAATATGTGGGGTTATGGGGATTGGGCCTGGGTGGGATTGTGGTCGGTGCAGGCTTGGCGGGTTGAATGGCCTCCTTCTGCACTGTAGGGATTCTATGATTCATAACTCTCTGTAGTTTCTTGTGGTCTTGTGTCAGGGGGACTAGCTAAGGTAATCTGATTTGATTTGATTTGACTTAGTATTGTCGCATGTATTGGGATACAGTGAAAAGTATTGTTTCTTGTGCGCTATACAGACAAAGCATACCGTTCATAGAGAAGGAAAGGAGCGGGTGCAGAATGTAGTGTTACAGCTATAGCTAGGGTGTGGATAAAGATCAACTTAAATCACGGGGTTATGTGGATAGATGGGATGTGATCGGTGCTGACTCGATGGGCCGAATGGCCTCCTTCTGCACAGTAGGGATTCTATGACTGAATTGGAAATAGCTAGTGTTTAATGTCTACAAAGGGACAGGTGCACATTTGTCATCCTGTCCAAAGGATGGTACATCTAATATGGCAGGACGCAGGAGGTTTGGAACCCAAACAACTTGAGTGAGTCAGTGCTTGAAAGATACAGCTCTGATTATGAGCTGAAAGTGCGACCACCCATGCTAACTTGACTAAAAGGATTGCTATCAGCCTGCGAACATCAAAAACAACTCACTGTTTCTCAGCAACCTTCATGTTGGAGAACAACTCAAGCTACTTCATGTGGAAAATGGATCTTAAGGAGGAAGCTTGGGTCGGCCTGACTGAACAGGTAGATTTCAAGAAGGTTTTTCAAAGCGCTGAGGGAGTTCTAAAGGTTCAGGGGAACGAGAGAAAGGCTATAGAGTAAGGTTGACATCAGCGGTAATCCTGCCACCGATAGGGACATGAGGGGCTGCACGGTGGCACAGTGGTTAGCACTGCTGCCTCACAGCGCAAGGGACCCGGGTTCGATTCCCGGCTCGGGTCACTCACTGTGTGGAATTTGTACATTCTCCCCGGTACCTGCGTGGGTTTCCTCCGGGTACTCCGATTTCCTCCCACAATCTGAAAGACGTGCTGGTTAAGTGCATTAACCCCAACAGACGGCGGCTAGGGGAATTTCACAGTACAGTGCTCCGGTTTCCTCTCACAGTCCAAAGACGTGTGGGTTCAGTTGATTGGCCATGCTAAATTGACCCTTAGTGTCAGGGGGATTAGCAGGGTAAATCTGTGGAGTTACGGATATAGGGGCTGGGTGGGATCGTGGTCGGTGCGACTCGATGGGCTGAATGGCCTCGGTCTGCACTGTAGGGATTCTATGATTCTGTGGAAGGGAAGAACACATCAGAGGTCAAAGATGCAACACACGGCATGGAGCCGGTTGGGTAGATTTATAGAAGGGCCTGAAGAAAGTCGCAATGGGTGGCTCCCCTACCTTTGAGTCAGAAGGTCCTCCATGTTCGAGACCCACCCCAGGAGACGGTTCCGCGGAGTAAAGATCACCAACAATTTATCCTGGGCTACTCATGTAAACGCTACAGTTAAGAAAGCCCACCAACGCCATTGCTTCCCCAGAAGACTAAGGAAATTTGGCATGTCCACAATGACTCTTACCAATAGGTGCACCACGGAAAGCATCCAGAAAGCATGGTTTCTATGGTGCACCTATGGAATTGGTATGGCTCCTGCTCTGACCAAGACCGCAAGAAACTACAGAGAGTTGTGAATCATAAAATCCCTACTGTGCAGAAGGAGGCCATTCAGCCCACGAAGTCTGCACTGACAACAATCCCACCCAGACCCGATCCCCGTAACCCCATGTATTTACCCTGTTAATTCCCCTGACACTAAGAGGCAATTTTAGCATGCCTAATCCCCCTAACCTACACATCTTTGGACACTAAGGGGCAATTTATCATGGCCATTCCATCTAACCTGCACATCTTGGAACGCTAAAGGGCAACTTAGCATGACCAATCCACATAACCTACACATCTTTGGATACTAAGGGGCAATGTAGCATGGCCAATCCACCTAACCTACACATCTTGAGACACAAAGGGGCAATTTAGCATGGCCAATCGACCTAACCTACACATCTTTGGATACTAAGGGGCAATGTAGCACAGCCAATCCACCTAACCTACACATCTTGAGACACAAAGGGGCAACTTAGCATGGCCAATCCACATAACCTACACATCTTTGGATACTCAGGGGCAATTTAGCATGGCCAATCCACCTAACCTATATACTTTGGGACAGTAAGGGTCAATTTAGCATGGCCAATCCACCCATCCCGCGCATCTTTGAAGTGTGGGAGGAAACCGGAGCACCCGGAGGAAACCCACACAGGCACAGGGAGAACGCAGCCCAATCCTTCACGCAAATCAACCTCCCATCCATTGATTCTGTCTATACCTCACACTGCCTCGGGAAAGTGGCCAATGTAATCAAGGACCCAAGCATTGCGATAATACTCTCTTCCACATTCTTCCGTCGGGTAGAAGATACAAATGTTTAGGAGTTCAGAAGGATGAGGGGGGATCTCACTGAAAGATACAGAATATTGAAAGGCCTGGATAGAGTGGACGTGGGGAAGATGTTTCCATTAGTAGAAGTGATTAGGATTCAAGGCCACAGCCTCAGAGTAAAGGGACGACCCTTCAGAACCGAGATGAGGAGGAATTTCTTCAGCCAGAGGGTGGTGAATCTGTGGAATTCATTGCCACAGAGGAGGCCGGGTCATTGAGTGTATTTAAGACAGAGATAGATTGGTTCTTGATTGGTTAGGGGATCAAAGGTTGTGGGGAAAAGGCGGGAGAATGGGGTTGAGAAATTTATTAGCCATGATCGAGTGGCGGAGTGGATTCAATGGGCCGAATGGCCTAATTCTGCTCCTTATGAAAACACAGATTCAAGAACAGCTTCTTTCCCGCTGTTATCAGACTTTTGAATGCACCTCCTATATATAAGACCATAAGATATAGGAGAAGGATTAAGGCCATTCGGTCCATCAAGACTGCTCTGCCATTCAATCACGGCCGATATGTTTCTCAACCCCATTCATAGAATCCCTGCAGTGCAAAAGGAGGCCATTCAGCCCATCGAGCCTGCACTGACAATAATCCCAGCCAGGCACTATTCCCGTAACCCCACCTATTTACCCTACTCATCCCCCAAGACACTCAGGGGCAATTTAGCATGGCCAATCCACCTAACCCGCACATCTTTGGACACTAAGGGGCAATTTAACATGGCCAATCCACCGAACCCGCACATCTTTGGACACTAAGGGGAGAATTTTCCAGGAATGGGTAGCGGGTTGGGGGGGTTAGACTATGCAAATGTCCGTTGACGTCGGTGGGATTTTCCGGTGTTGGGGCAAACACAATTCCTGTGCTCCTACAAATTTTCCGGCCGCGCTCAGCCCGTAGACCGGAAAATCCCGCCTGAGGTCAACAGACCTTTGCATGGTGCATCCTCCCCCGCCCACTACCATTCCCGGAGCGGGATGGGAAAATTCCGGTGTATTGTTTATGAGTTGCAGACGATTCCTCATCCCAATCTTTTACCCCCCCGTTGAAATGATTGAGTGCGGAAGAGTGCTGAAAATGGGATTAAGGCAGGAACACGATTGTTTGCGTTGACACATACAGTAAATAGATAATCAGCTGGGACAACTGACTCGGTCTGGTTTCTGTTGTAGATTTTCCTGCAGCATTGTTCTGTTGTGTTTAAAAGACAAGTAGCTTTATTAATAATCTATTCTTATCCAGAAGGGCTAACATGGAGATTAACACACATTAGCACAAGAGTATCACTGATTTATTCAGTGGTACACAGAGAGCATTGCCTCAGAGGGCAGAGAGAGACCTCATTTTCCTGATCGATTCAGTGGTCACAACCTGGGCCATTTTCCTGACAATGTGTTTGATTTGATTTGATTTATTATTGTCACATGTATTCACGTACAGTGAAAAGTATTGTTTCTTGCGCGCTATACAGACAAAGCATACCGTTCATAGAGAAGGAAAGGAGAGAGTGCAGAATGTAGTGTTACAGTCATAGCTAGGGTGCCGAGAAAGATCAACTTAATGCGAGGTAGGTCCATTCAAAAGTCTGACGGCAGCAGGGAAGAAACTGTTCTTGAATCAGTTGGTACGTGACCTCAGACTTTTCTATCTTTTTCCCGACCGAAGAAGGTGGAAGAGAATGTCCAGGCTACGTGGGGTCCTCGATGTTGCTGGCTGCTTTGCCGAGGCAGCAGGAAGTGTAGACAGGGTCATTGGATGGTTTGTGTGATGGACTGGGCTACATTCACGACCTTTTGTAGTTCCTTGCGGTCTTGGGCAGAGCAGGAGCCATACCAAGCTGTGATACAACCAGAAAGGATGCTTTCTATGGTGCATCCGTAAAAGTTGGTGAGAGTCGTAGTTGACATGCCAAATTTCCTCAGTCTTCTGAGAAAGTAGAGGTGTTGGTGGGCTTTCTTAACTATAGTGTCGGCATGGGGGAATCAGGACAGGTTGTTGGTGATCTGGACGCCTAAAAACTTGAAGCTCTCAACCCTTTCTACTTCATCCCCATTTGTGTAGACAGGGACATGCCCTCCTTTATGCTTCTTGAAGTCGATGACAATCTCTTTCATTTTGATGACATTGAATGAATGAATCCGCACCCAGCACCTCTCCTTCTCTGGTCTGCAAGGAACCATGAGGTTAGCCTTTAGTCAGGGCTACCCTTCCCCCATCAGGTGGGAATGGAGACTCCCTCACCCTGCAGTATAAATATCTCCCACTTTCTAGGCCTTTAAGCTTTGACAAAGGGTCATCTGGACTCGAAACGTCAGCTCTTTTCTCTCCTTACAGATGCTGCCAGACCTGCTGAGATTTTCCAGCATTTTCTCTTTTGGTTTTATGGAGGTGGCCTGATGGATGACCTGCCCCTGTTCACTGGGAGATTGGCCACGGTGGCACAGTGGTTAGCACGGCTGCCTCATGGCGCCAGAGACCCAGGTTCGATTCCCGGCCTCAGGTTACTGTCTGTGCGGAGTCTGCACGTTCTCCCCGTGTCTGCGTGGGTTTCCTCCGGGTGCTCCGGTTTCCTCCCACAATCCAAAAGACGTGCTGGTTCGGTGCTAAATTCTCCCTCAGTGTACCCGAACAGGCGCTGGAGTGTGGTGACCAGGGGATTTTCATAGTAACTTCATTGCAGTGTTAATGTAAACCTACTTGTGACACTAATAAATAAACTTTAAAAAAAACTTTAACTTTAAACTTTAAATTCTATTCATGACTGGCAGGCCATCTAACCCTAACTCCTCACCCCTCCATAACTCCTATGCCCCTAAAACTCTCACATGCCCCCTCCATGCCCCCATGCCCTCTCACTCCCTCCACAATTTGGGTTGTTTGCATTGGAGCAGAGAAGACTTGAGTGGTGACGTGATCGAGGGGTACAAGATTATGAGGGGCGTGGACAGAGTGGATAAGGCCCAGTAAGAAGTCTCACAACACCAGGTTAAAGTCCAACAGGTTTATTTTTTAGCACGAGCTTTCGGAGCGCTGCTCCTTCATCAGGTGAGCGGAGAGATAGATTCACAAAGAGGGCATATATAGACACAGTCTCAATCACAAGATAATGGTTGGAATGCAAGTCTTAACAGATAATCAAGTCTTTAGAGGTACAGATAATGTGAGTGGAGAGAGGGTTTAGCACAGGTTAAAGAGATGTGTATTGTCTCCAGCTAGGACAGTTAGTGAGATTTTGCAAGCCCAGGCAAGTCGTGGGGGTTACAGATAGTGTGACATGAACCCAAGATCCCGGTTGAGGCCGTCCTCCTGTCTGCGGAGCTTGGCTATCAGTTTCTGCTCAGCGATTCTGTGTTGTGTGTCTTGAAGGCCGCCTTGGAGAACGCTTACCCGAAGATCAGAGGCTGAGTGCCCGTGACTGCAGAAGTGTTCCCCGACAGGAAGGGAACACTCCTGACTGGTGATTGTCGAGCGGTGTCCGGAGTGGATAAGGAGCAGCTGTTCCCCTTAGCTGAAGAGGCAGTCACGAGGGGACACAAGTTCAAGGTGAGGGGCAGAAGATTTAGGGGGGATGTGAGGAAACTTTTTATACCCAGAGGGTGATGATGGTCTGGAATCCGCTGCCGAGGAGGGTGATGGAGGCGGAATGCCTCACATCCTTTAAAAAGTACCTGGATGAGTACTTGGCACATCATAACATGCAAGACAATGGGGCAAGTGCTGGCAAATGTTACTGAAATCATAGATAGAATCGTAGAATCCCTACAGTGCAGAAGGAGGCCATTCGGCCCATTGAGTCTGCACTGACCACAATCCCACCAGGCCCTAAACCCGTAACCCCACCTATTTACACTGCTAATCCCCCTGACATGAAGGGACAATTTAGCATGGCCAATCCACCCAACCTGCATCCCCAGGTCGGTGGTGACGTTCACGAGGGGTCATAGGTTCAAGGTGAGGGGGGGGAGGTTTAACAAAGATATCAGAAGGACATATTTTACACAGAGGGTGGTGGGGGCCTGGAATGCGCTGCCAGGCAAGGTGGTGGAGGCGGACACACTGGGAACGTTTAAGACTTATCTAGATAGCCATATGAATGGAGTGGGAATGGAGGGATACAAAAGAATGGTCTAGTTTGGACCAGGGAGCGGCACGGGCTTGGAGGGCCAAAGGGCCTGTTCCTGTGCTGTATTGTTCTTTGTTCTTTGTTCTTTGCACACCTTTGGACACTAAGGGGCAATTTAGCATGGCCAATCCCCCTAACCCGCACATCTTTGGACTGTGGGAGGAAACCGGAGCACCCGGTGGAAACCCACGCAGACAGAGGGAGAACGTGCAAACTCCACACAGTCACCAGAGGCCGGAACAGAAACCGGGTCCCTGGCGCTGTGAGGCAGCAGTGCTAACCATTGTGCTATCATGTGGCTGGCCTTCCTGTCGGATTAGTGCCCCCTGGTGGGGGAGGGGGGGACGCCATGGCCAAGATTAAGCGAGTGAGTCGCAGCTTAAGATGTGCGCTGCTCCCATGGTGCTCCTGCTCTCGCTCGTGCCCCTTGAGTGTTGCTTCCGTGCTTTACTCCCCTTCCCGTATGCCACCTGCATCCTTCTGGGATCCGAGTCTCCCCCAGCTCCCTCCGAGCTCTGTTCTTTCCAAGCCTCTGCTGAAGATAGACAGATTCTGCAGCAGGAAGCAGATGTAACCCATTCCATTGATATCCGTCGGTAAGTCCAGATGTACCACAGCTTGGTATAGCTCCTGCTCTGCCCAAGACTGCAAGAAACTAAGAAAGATGAACGTGGCCCAATCCATCACACAAACCAGCCTCCCATCCATTGACTCCATCTACACTTCCCACTGCCTCGGGAAAAGCAGCCGGCATAATCAAGGATCCCATGCACCCTGGACATTCTCTCTTCCACCTTCTTCCGTCGGGGAAAAGATACAAAAATCTCAGATCACGTACCAACCGACTCAAGAACAGCTTCTTCCCTGCTGCTGTCAGTCTTTTGAATGGACCTACCTTGCACTAAGTTGATCTTTCTCTTCACCCTAGCTATGACTGTAACACTACGTTCTACACCCTCTCCTTTCCTTCGCTATGAACGGTATGCTTTGTCTGTATCGCGTGCAAGAAACAATACTTTTCACTGTATGTTAGTACATGTGACAATAATAAATCAAATCAAATCAAATCAAAGTACCTATTCTTTTATCAAAGCCTTGTTAACACACTCATGACAGGAAACACATTCATATTATGAGCATTGGGCTGTGTTATGATTCAGATGGAGGGTTCCTGTTTGCCAATTCAGTGGTAAGGGAACCGCGAACCCAAAAAGTTTGAGAACCCTTGCTTTAAGAGTTCACTTTATCATTGCAGAACTAGTGTCATGCCATGCGTTCTCCACTCAGGGAGATGGCCTAGTGGTATTATTTCATAGAATTTCATAGAATCCCTACAGTACAGAAGGAAGCCATTCGGCCCATCAAGTCTGGACCGACCACAATTCCACCCAGGCCCTATTCCCACAACCCCACATATTTGCCCTGCTGATCCCCCTGACACTAAAGGGCAATTTAGCATGGCCAATCCACCTAACCCGCACATCTTTGGACTGTAAGAGGAAACCGGAGCACAGCAGGCCTGGGGACAAGTTACAGGGCAGGTGGGAAACACTTCAAGCTAAGAATGAATCAAAATACGAAACGGCCCACAGTTAACACTCAAGAGTGTCAACCTAGTAAGTATTGAAAGCTCTAAGGACGGGTGAGAGACAATTTAGTAGAACTAACACACTGCACAATGGAAAGATAAGACATGAGTTAGCTATCCAATTGACAAGGCTCATTCCAACAAGGTGGAGAGGTAAGTGGAGATTTAATCAAGTCATTTATTTAACTTCAAATCCAAGATGTTCAGTTTTCTTTTATTCATTTGTGGGACATGGGCGTCGCTGGCTGGGCCAGCATTTATTGCCCATCCCTAGTTACCCGAGGGCAGTTGAGAATCAACCACATTGCTGTGGCTCTGGAGTCACATGTAGGCCAAACCAAGTAAGGACGGCAGATTTCCTTCCCTAAAGGGACAGTAGTGAACCAGATGGGTTTTTCCGACAATCGGCAATGGTTTCATGGTCATCAGTAGATTCTTAATTTGAGATTTGTTTTACTGAATTCAATTTCCATTATCTGCCGTGGCGGGATTCGAACTCGGGTCCCCAGAACATGGGACGGCACGGTAGCACAGTGTGTTAGCACTGCTGCTTCACATCGCCAGGGACCTGGGTTCGATTCCTGGCTTGGGTCACTGTCTGTGTGGGGTTTGCACGTTCTCCCCGTGTCTGCATGGGTTTCCTCCGGGTGCTCCGGTTTCCTCCTACAGTCCGAAAGATGTGCTGGTTAGGGTGCATTGACCCGAACAGGCACCGGACTGTGGCGACTAGGGGAATTTCACAGTAACTCCATTGCAGTATTAATGTAAGCCTTACTTATGACTAATAAATAAACTTTACTTTACTTTTATTAGCTGAGTTTCTGGATTAATGGTCGAGTGATAATACCACTAGGCCATTGCCTCCCCTCTATTAGCCTTCATGATCACGGAAACATAGAAAATAGGAGCAGGCGGAGGCCATTCGGGCCTGCTCCTACATTTACTATGATCACAGAAATCATAGAAACCCTACAGTGCAGAAAGAGGCCATTTGGCCCATCGAATCTGCACCGACCACAATCCCACCCAGGCCCTACTCCCCCATCCCTACATATTTACCCGCCAATCCCTCCAAACTACGCATCTCAGGACACTAAGGGACAATTTTTAGCACGGCCAATCAACCTAACCCGCACACCTTTGGACTGTGGGAGGAAACCGGAGCACCCGGAGGAAACCCACGCAGACACGAGGGGAATGCGCAAACTCCACACAGACAGTGACCCGAGCCGGGAATCGAACCCAGGACCCAGGAACTGTGAAGCAGCCGTGCTAACCACTGTGCAACCGTGCCGCCCAAAGTTGGATGATCATGGCTGATCATCCAACTCAGTAGCCTAATCCCGCCTTCCCCCCCATATCCTTTGATCCCATTCACCCAAAAGCTATATTTAATTTCCTCTTGAAACAATGTTTTGGCCTCAACTACTTTCTGTGGTCGTGAATTCCACACATTCACCACTCTCTGGGTGAAGAAATTTCTCCTCATCTAAATCCTAAAATGTTTACCCCGTGTCTTTAGGCTGGTGATCCCTGGTTCTGGGAACATCCTTCCTGCATCTATCCTGTCTAGTCCTGTTAGAATTTTATTGACTTCTTTGAGATTCCTCTTCATTTTTCCAACAGGTCAACAGGATCAAAGGCTTTTGTGAGATCGAGAAAGGCCACACACAGTAGCTGGCATTGCTACTTACACTTTGGCTGTATGTGTCATGCAAAGATCATAGCGTGGCACGGTGGCACAGTGGTTAGCACTGCTGCCTCACAGCGCCAGGGGCCCGGGTTCGATTCCTGGCTTGGGTCACTGTCTGTGTGGAGTCTGCGCGTTCTCCCCATGTCTGCGCGGGTTTCCTCCGGGTGCTCCGGTTTCCTCCCACAGTCCAAAGATGTGCAGGTTAGGTGGATTGGCCATGTTAAATTGCCCCTTAGTGTCAGGGGGATTAGCTCGATAAACACTTGGGGTTATTGGGATAGGGCCTGGGTGGGATTGTGGTCGGTGCAGACTCGATGGGCCGAATGGCCCAGAAAATTCTCGCTGTGGTTTCTTTTTAACCACTAAGCTCGTCCCAATTGCCCGCGTTTGGCCCACATCCCTCTATACCCATCCTACCCATGTAACTCTCTAAATGCTTTTTAAAAGACAAAATTGTACCCGCATCTTCTACTACCTCTGGCAGCTTGTTCCAGACAATCACCTCCCTGTGTGTGAAAAAATTGCCCCTCTGGACCCTTTTGTATCTCTCCCCTCTCACCTTAAACCTATGCCCTCTAGTTTTAGACTCCCCTACCTTTGGGAAAAGATATTGTCTATCTATGCCTGTCATTATTTTATAGACCTCGATAAGATCACCCCTCAGCCTCTTACGCTCTAGGTAAAAAAAAGTCCCAGTCTATCCAGCCTCCCCGTATAACTCAAACCATCAAATCCCGGTAGCATCCAAATAAATATTTTCTGGACTCTTCTATGATTCTAGTAAATGTTACCCAGATGATCCCTAGTGGAAAAATCAGTGAGAGGAAGCAGCAGATTGTAGGAATGTGGGTTTGTAACACCCACGTATCTATTGTTTTATTTTTCTACAAACCCATCTGGTTCACGAATCTTCTTTAGAGAAGGAAATCTGCCGTCTTTACACAGTCTGGCCTACATGTGACTCCAGAGCCACAGCAATGTGGTTGACTCTCAACTGCTCTGGGGCAACTAGGGATGGGCAATAAACACCGGCCCAGCCAGCAACGCCCACGAATTAATTTTAAAAATTGGGTGGAGCACCCAGCGGAAACCCACGCAGACATGGGGAGAATGTGCAAACTCCACGCAGACAGTGACCCAAACCGGGAATCAAACCTGGGTCCCTGGTGCCGTGAGGCAGCAGTGCGAACAACTGTGCCACCATGCCAGCTGCCCTGCTGGGTTGCTTCATGATGGGGAGGCGATGGCCTCGTGGTATTATCCCTGGATTATTAATCCAGAAACTCGGCTGATGTTCCGGGTTCGAATCCCGCCATGGCAGGTGGTGGAATTTAAATTCAATAAAAAGTATCTGGAATTAAGAATCTGCCGATGACCATGAAACCATTGTCAGAAAAACCCATCTGGGTCACTAATGTCCTTTAGGGAAGGAAATCTGCCGTCCTTACCCGGTCTGGCCTACATGTAACTCCAGAGCCACAGCAATGTGTTGACTCTCAACTGCTCTTGGGAAACTTAGGGATGGGCAATAAACACTGGCCCAGCCACCGTTCTCCTCTGAAATAACCAAATCAGACCTTCAGTTGCATTGAAGAT
The DNA here is from genome assembly GCF_964213995.1 of Mustelus asterias. Taxonomy (NCBI): domain Eukaryota; kingdom Metazoa; phylum Chordata; class Chondrichthyes; order Carcharhiniformes; family Triakidae; genus Mustelus; species Mustelus asterias. Next base: position 12,579,329 of record NC_135821.1, read on the forward strand.
GATGGATTGCCATCACCTGTCCAAAGGGATGGGCAATAATGAATCCTGGCCTTGCCTGCAACATTCACATATGGGAATGAATGAGCGATTAAATTGAAAACAACAGCAAATAATTTGTTTTTGTGATGTGGTTTCAGAGTGTAATGTTGCCAGGAAACCAAGGAGAGAACTCCACCACCTTTATTTGAAGCGGAGGTGGTATTGTCACTGGCCGAGCAACCCAGAGATCCAGGATAATGCTCTGGGGACCCAGGGGTTCGAATCCCACCACGGCAGATAATGGAATTTGGATTCAGTAAAAACAAAAATCTGGAATTAAGAATCTACTGATGACCATTGTCGATTGTCAGAGAAACCCATCTGGTTCACTAATGTCCCTTTAAGGGAGGAAATCTGCCATCCTTACCCGGTCTGGCCTACATGTGACTCCAGAGCCACGGCAACGTAACAAATGCCCTCAGGAATGGGCAATAAAATGCTGGCACAGCCAACGATGCTCACATCCCATGAATGAATAAAAAGAAATGCCAAGGGATGAGTGTTTTCCGACCATTCATGCCAGGGGGATTCTCCAGTCCCGCTGCAGTGAATGGAGATTTGGCTGAGCTCCAAGTTCTCCGGCCTCGCTGGCAGAGTCGGCAGGGTGTGTGGACCAGAGAATTCTGGCCGTTACATCTTCATAAGAAGTCTCACAACACCAGGTTAAAGTCCAACAGGTTTACTTGGTAGCAAATACCATAAGCTTTCGGAGCGCTGCCCCTTCGTCAGATGGAGTGGATATCTGTTCTCCAACAGTGCACAGAGACACAGAAATCAAGTTACAGAATACTAATTAGAATGCAAATCTCTACAGCCAGCCAGGTCTTAAAGGTACAGATAATGTGGGTGGAGGGAACATTAAACACAGGTTAAAGAGATGTGTATTGTCTCCAGACAGAACAGCTAGTAAGATTCTGCAAGATCAGGGGGAAAGCTGTGGGGGTTACTGATAATGTGACATAAATCCAACATCCCGGTTTAGGCCGTCCTCATGTGTGCGGAACTTGGCTATCAGTTTCTGCTCAGTGACTCTGCGCTGTCGTGTGTCGTGAAGGCCGCCTTGGAGAACGCTTACCTGAAGATCCAAAGCTGAATGCCCGTGATCGCTGAAGTGCTCCCCCACAGGATGAGAACAGTCTTTCCTGGTGATTGTCGAGCGGTGTTCATTCATCCGTTGTCGTAGCGTCTGCATGGTTTCCCCAATGTACCATGCCTCGGGACATCCTTTCCTGCAGCGTATCATGGTGTTCTCACGTGAGATGATGGCATCCGTGTCGATGATCCGGTACGTCTTGCAGAGGTTGCTGTGGCAGGGTTGTGTGGTGTCATGGTCACTGTTCTCCTGAAGGCTGGGTAGTTATATCTTCCCCAGGGAGGCCAGGTAGTTCCTGCTATCTCCCCCCCTCCCCGCACCCCCTGCCACCAGTTTAATATGTTGGGAACGATTTTCCAGCTCTTCCTGCTGACTGGATCTTCCAGTCCTGCTGAGTGTTACCCCCCCCCCTTGCGATTTTCTTGGTGATGTGGGGCAGATTCAATGATTCAATGTGAAATCTCATCGCTCAATGGGTGGGGATCTCACCCCTTGTCCAATAGACGGAACATCTGACGGTGCAGCTTCCCACATAATTGCACTGGGATTGTCAGCCTAGTGTACTCAAAGCCGTGCAGCGTGTCTCGAACCAGCTATGTGCTTTCTCTAAGGTGAGAATCATACCCCCTGAGTCGACAGTTCGCGAGGGCAACACTGACGCACACTGTGCCACCAACATGAGTGTTAGGCCGGTGGTGGTGTTGAACAGTTGAGGACTCTGGGTCTGTACTCGTTGGAGTTTTGAAAGATGAGGGGGGATCTCATTGAAACTTACAGGATACTGCGAGGCCTGGATAGAGTGGACGTGGAGAGGGTGTTACCACTAGTGGGAAAAACTAGAACCAGAGGGCACAACCTCAAGCTAAAGGGACGATCCTTTAAAACAGAGATGAGGAGGAATTTCTTCAACCATAGAGTGGTGAATCTGTGGAGCTCTTTGTCGCAGAAGGCTGTGGAGGGCGGGTCATTGAGTGTCTTTAAGACAGAGATAGATAGGTTCTTGATTAATAAGGGGATCAGGGATTATGGGGAAAAGGCAGGAGAATGGGGATGAGAAAAATATCAGCCATGACTGAATGGTGGAGCAGACTCGATGGGCCGAGTGGCCTAATTCTGCTCCTATGTCTTATCGTCTTATGTCTTATGATATTAAGAGTTTAATGTTTATTTATTAGCCACAAGTAGGCTTACATTAACACTGCAATGACGTTACTGTGAGAATCCCCTCGTCGCCACACTTTGGCACCTATTCAGGTACACAGAGGAACAATTTAGCATGGCCAATCCACCTAACCAGCACATCTTTGGAGTGTGGGAGGAAATCAGAGTACCCGGAGGAAACCCACACAGACATGGGGAGAACGTGCAAACTCCCCACAGACAGTGACCCAAGTCGGGAATCGAACCCGGGTCTCTGGAGCTGTGAGGCAGCAGCGCTAACCCCTGCCCCATCATTGTCATTGGACTAGTAATCCAGGGACCCAGCATCATGCCCTGGGGACCCAGGTTCGAAACCCATCAGGGAAGGTGGGGAAATATGAATGCAATAAAAATATGGAATTAAAATTTTGAGGCCAAAACGCTCTTGGGGCTAAAGAGACCAAGGGATATGGGTGGGGGGGAAGGGTGGAATCAGGGCATTGAATTTGATGATCAGCCATGATCATAATGAATGGTGAAGCAGGCTCAAAGGGCTGAATGGCCTCCTCCTGCTTCTAGCTACTGATGGCGGAATTTTCCCGTGACGGGCGGGACACGGGCCATGCAGAGGTCCGTTGACCTTGGGTGGGATTATCCGGGCGAGCGTGGCCGGAAAATCCTCGCTCATCCAGAAACCGCAAAATCCCGCCCAAGGTCAACAGGTGATTCCACTGTCCGCCCCTCGACCGCTCCGATTCCCGTGGTGGATGGGGCGGTGAAACTCCAGCGTACGTTTCTATGTTTCTCATTTTGTGAGAGGCTTGTCTCAGTAGATATCAGACAGGGACTGGCCACTGACATCTTGTAGCTGTTTTTTCTCTGCAACAAGGCACAGGCATATTTAACATGTCACTATTTGTTCGACTCCATTATCTTTAGACGTGTTGTTTCCGCCTTTGGCACAAGGGATAGACTATTCAGTACTAACTGTGACAAACCGGCCAAGTTTATTCAGAGAGGCTTTGACAGAATTTTTCTTATTGAAGGTGAAATGTCCAGGACAGCTAGATTGAAAGCAAAGGGAAAAGGTGAGAGCCTCGGATTTTGATGGCATTTTTTTCAAGCACTAACAGGGGTGACTGAACTTCTAGTGAAGGTTGGACATACTGGGTTTGTTTCCACTGGGGTTTAGAAGAGTGAGGGGTAACTTAATTTTCTTTATTCGTTCGTGGGATGTGGGAGTGACCAATTGGACAATTTAACATAAGAATATAAGAACTAAAAGCAGGAGTAGGCCATCTGGCCCCTCGAGCCTGCTCCGCCATTCAATAAAATCATGGCTGATCTTCTCGTGGACTCAGCTCCACTTACCCACCCGCTCACCATAACCCTTAATTCCTTTACTGTTCAAAAATCTATCTATCTTTGCCTTAAAAGCATTCAATGAGGTAGCCTCAACTGCTTCACTGGGCAGGGAATTCCACAGATTCGCAGCCCTTTGGGTGAAGAAGTTCCTCCTCAACTCATTCCTAAATCTGCTTCCCCTTATTTTGAAGCCATGCCCCCTAGTTCAGCTTCACCTGCCTGTGGAAACAACCTCCCTGCTTCTTTCTTATCTATCCCCTTCGTAATTGTATATGTTTCTATAATCCACAGAATCCCTACAGTGCAGAAGGAGGCCATTCAGCCCATCGAGTCTGCACCGACAACAATCCCACCCAGGCCCTATCCCTATAATCGACATATTTACCCTGCTAATCCCTTTAACCTATGCAACCCGGGACACTGAGGGACAATTTACCATGGCCAATCCACCTAACCCACACATCTTTGGACACTAAGGGACAATTTAATCTGGCCAATCCACCTAACCTGCACATCTTTGGACACTAAGGGGCAATTTAACATGGCCAATCCACCTAACCTGCACATCTTTGGACTGTGGGAGGAAATTGGAGCAACCGAAAGAAACCCACGCAGACACAGGGAGAACGCGTGAATTCCACACAGACAGTCACCCAAGCCGGGAATCAAAGTCAGGTCCCTGGCTCTGTGGGGCAGCTGTGCTAACCACTGTGCCTCCCTGCCTCCCCCTCATTCTTCTTAAGACTCAAGAGTTGCTGTGGGTCTGGAGTCACATGTAGTCCAGAGCAGGTAAGGTAGGGAGGGGGTGGCGTTGTCAAGGTGGGGTGAGATGCAGTGACAGGGGGTTGGCTCTGAGCCGCCATGTTCCCATAAGTTCGCCAGGTGACCTCAAGAGACAAGGGAACCCCATGCCAGTTTGGAGAAATCCCTCTACCACCATTCTATCCTGATTGGCTCAGGGATAATGGCATTTAAGTGGCTCAATAATTAGCCAGTAGGCTAGTTCCCCAAATCAGCTCGTTCCTCATTGGTTCGACTTGGTATGACTCCAGCTCTGCCCAAGATCAGAAGAAACTACAAAGGATCATGAACGTAGCCCAGTCCATCACGCAAACCAACCTCCCATCCATTGACTCTGTCTACACTTCCCGCTGCCTCGGAAAAGCAGCCAGCATAATCAAGGACCCCATCCCCCCTGGACATACTCTCTTTCACCTTCTTCCGTCGGGGAAAAGATACAAAGGTCTGATGTCACGTACAAACTGAAACAAGAACAGCTTCTTCCCTGCAGACTTTCGAATGAATCTACCATATCATATAATCATAGAATCCCTACAGTGCAGAAGAAGGCCATTCGGCCCATCGGGTCTGCACCAACCACAATCCCACCCATAACACCCTATTCCCTTAACCCCAAATATTCATCCTGCTAATCCCCTGACACTAGGGTCAATTTAGCATGGCCAGTCAACCTAACCCACATCTTTGGACTGTGGGAGGAAACCAGAGCACCTGGAGGAAACCCACGCAGACACAGGGAGAATGTGCAAACTCCACGCATACAGTGACCCGAGGCCGGAGTCGAATCCAGGTCTCTGGCGCTGTGAGGCCGCAGTGCTAACCACTGTGCCACCGTGCTGCCCCCCTTTCTCTACGCCCTAGCTATGACTCCAACAGTACATTCTGCACCCTCTCCTTTCCTTCTCTATGAACGGTATATTTTGTCTGTATAGCGTGCAAGAAATGATACTTTTCACTGTATCCTAATACATGTGACAATAATAATTTTTTTATTCATTCACGGGACATGTGCATCGCTGGCTGGGCCAGCATTTATTGCCCATCCCTAGTTGCCCCTTGAGAAGGTGGTGGTGAGCCGCCATCTTGAATCGCTGCAGTCCATGTTCTGTGGGTTGACCCACAATGCCGTTAGGGAGGGAATTCCAGAATTTTGACCCAGCGACTGCGAAGGAACGGCCGATATATTCCCAACTCAGCACAGTGAGTGGCTTGGAGGGGAACTTGCAGGTGGTGGTGTTCCCATGTATCTGCTGTCCTTGTCCTTCTAGATGGAAGTGGTCATGGGTTTGGAAGGTGCTGTCTAAGGATCTTTGGTGAATTGCTGCAGTGCATCTTGTAGATGGTACACACTGCTGCTACTGAGCGTCGGTGGTGGAGGGAGTGGATGTTTGTGGATGTGGTGCCAATCAAGCGGGGCTGCTTTGTCCTGGATGGTGTTGAGCTTCTTGAGTGTTGTTGGAGCTGCACCCATCCAGGCAAGTGGGGAGTCTTCCATCACACTCCTGACTTGTGCCTTGTAGATGGTGGACAGGCTTTGGGGAGTCAGGAGGCGAGTTACTCGCCGCAGTATTCCTAGCCTCATAATAATAAATCAAATCAAATCAAATCAGTTGTACCACCTGCAGGAATGGGATACACAGAGAGACGAACAACTAGTTCATGGTTCATGTTAATATTCTACAGGTAACGTTTAGTTCTAGAACATAGAACATAGAACATTACAGCGCAGTACAGGCCCTTCGGCCCTCGATGTTGCGCCGACCAGTGGAACCAATCTAAAGCCCCTCTAATCTACACTATTCCAATATCATCCATATGTTTATCCAATAACCACTTGAACGCTCTCAACGTTGACGAGTCCACTACTGCTGCAGGCAGGGCATTCCACGCCCTTACTACTCTCTGAGTGAAGAACCTACCTCTAACATCTGTCCTATATCTCTCACCCCTCAATTTAAAGCTATGTCCCCTCGTGCTAGCCAACACCATCCGAGGAAAAAGGCTCTCACTATCCACCCTATCTAATCCTCTGATCATCTTGTATGCCTCTATTAAGTCACCTCTTAACCTTCTTCTCTCTAACAAAAACAACCTCAAGCCCCTCAGCCTTTCCTCATACGAATTTCCCACCATACCAGGCAACATCCTGGTAAATCTCCTCTGCACCCTTTCCAACACTTCCACATCTTTCCTATAATACGGCGACCAGAACTGTACGCAATACTCCAAATGCGGCCGCACCAGAGTTTTGTACAGTTGCAGCATGACCTCCTGGCTCCGAAACTCAATCCCTCTACCAATAAAAGCTAACACACCGTACGCCTTCTTAACAACGCTATCAACCTGGGTGCCAACTTTCAGGGATCTCTGCACATGGACACCCAGATCCCTCTGATCATCCACACTACCAAGTATCTTACCATTAGCCCAGTACTCTGTATTCCTGTTACTCCTTCCAAAGTGAATCACTTCGCACTTTTCCGCATTAAACTCCATCTGCCACCTCTCAGCCCAGCTCTGCAGCTTATCTATGTCCCTCTGTAACCTGCCACTTCCCTCCGCACTGTCTACAACTCCACCGACTTTAGTGTCATCCGCAAATTTACTAATCCATCCTTCCACGCCCTCATCCAGGTCATTAATAAAAATAGCCTCTGGGAAGATCGCTGTTGTGAAGGTAAAGCTAGACTTTGCCAGATCACTTAAAATAAAACAGCAGTTCAGAAGAGTCCCTATATTTATAGTCATAAAGTCATAAAGGGCACCTTGCATTAAGTTGATCTTTCCCTACACCCTAGCTACGACTGTAACACTACATTTTGCACTCTCTCATTTTCCTTCTCTATGAACAGTATGCTTTGTCCGTATAGCGCGCAAGAAACAATACTTTTCACTGTATGTTAATACATGTGACAATAATAAATCAAATCAAATCAAATCAAGTCAAAAGTCATAGAGGTTTACAGCATGGAAACAGGCCCTTTGGCCCAACTTGTCCATGCAGCCTAAGTTTTACCACTAAGTTCGTTTGGCCCATATCCCTCTGTACCCATCTTACCCATGTAATTGTCTAAAAATTTTTAAAAGACAAAATAGTACCCGCCTCTACTACTACCTCTGGCAGCTCGTTTCAGACACTCACCACCCTCTGTGTGAAAAAATTGCCCCTCTGGACCCTTTTGTATCTCTCCCCTCTCACCTTAAACCTATGCCCTCTAGTTTTAGACTCCCCTAGTTCTGTTTGGTATTTGCTTGGTCGAGTCAGGATGGAAGGAATGGGGTTATTAAACAGCAGGACCGTGCTCTGGGCTGGAGAGATTGTAAAGTCAGGGGCAAGATGGGGGGATAGGGTGGGACTGTTGTCGGTGTAGGCTGGATGGGCCGAATGGCCTCCTTCTGCACCGTAGAGATTCTGTGATCCTGTAACTGGACTGGAGGTCAGTTTTAAGACAGAGCAGGGCAGGATAGGCCGTCACAGTGATGGGTAGAGCTTAGGAAGGTTCTCAATTTCAACTGGTCTGAGCATTCTGCAGCAGGGGAGAGAGGGTCAGTATCAAACAGCCTTCAGCAGCCTCGATATTTAGCAACAACAGCGAGTATTTATCTGGAACACGAACAGAGGATGTTGGAAAAACCCAGCAGGTCTGGCAGCATCCGCAAGGAGAGAAAGCAGAGTTAATGCTTTGAGTCCTTTTGACTCTTCATCAGAACACAAAGAGAGGGAGCATCTGTTAGATATCAAAGTGTAGCTGTGAGAGATTGCAAAAAAATGTAGCAACCTTGAGAGCAAATGAGAGGTGCCCGGGTGTGAGAGGGGGTGGTTTATACCATAAGATATACGAGATATCATAGAATCCCTACAGTGCAGAAGGAGGCCATTCGGCCCATCGAGTCTGCACCAACCACAATCCCACCCAGGTCCCTATCCCCATAACCCCATGCATTTACCATGCTAGTCCCCCTGAGACTAAGGGGCAATTTAGCACGGCCAATCCACCTAACCCACACATCTTCGGAGTGTGGGAGGAAATGGGAGCAGCCGGAGGAAACCCACGCAGACACGGGGAGAATGTGCAAACTCCACACAGGCAAAAGTTTATTTGTTAGTGTCACAAGTAGGCTTACATGAACACTGCAGCGAAGTTACTGTGAAAACCCCCAGTCGCCACACTCTGGCGTCTGTTTGGGTACACTGAGGGAGAATTTAGCGTGGCCAATACACCTAACCACCGGACTGTGGGAGGAAACCGGAGCACCCAGAGGAAATGCATGCAGATGTGAGTCACAGACAGTGACCCAAGTTGGGAATTGAAACCGGGTCCCAGGTGCATGAGGCAGCAGTGCTAACCACTGTGCCACCGTGCCACCCATATAGGAGTGGAATTAGGCCATTCGGCCCATCGAATCTGCTCCGCCATTCGATCACGGCTGATATGTTTTTCAACCCCATCTCCTGCCTTTTCCCTCCTACCAATCAAGAACCTAGCTATCTATTCCCCTACGTGACCAAATTGAGGCAAAGAGGAATAATTCTGGCCATTCGCATTTGGGGTGGCACGGTGACACAATGGTTAGCACTGCTGCCTCACAGCGCCAGGGACAGGGGTTCAATTCCGCCCTCGGGTCACTGCCTGTGCTGAGTTTGCACGTTCTCCCCGCGTCTGCGGGTGTTTCCTCCGGGTGCTCCGGTTTCCTCCCACACTTCAAAGATGTGCGGGTTAGGTGGATTGGCCATGCTAAATTGCCCCTTCATGGCAGGGGAATCAGCAGGGTAAATACGTGGGGTCTGGGAATAGGGCCTGGGTGGGATTGACCGATTGGAAGGAGAAGGAGGCCATTCGGCCCATCGAGTCCACACCGAGCCCAATCCCACCCGGGCCCTATTCCTGTAACCCCACGTATTTACTCTGCTAATCCTGCTGACACTAAGGGGCAATTTAGCATGGCCAATCCACCTAACCTACACATCTTTGGACTGTGGGAGGAAAGGCACTGTAGGATTTTATGATTCTACGAACTCCTCATCCATAACCTGATCAAGCCCTGGTCCACCCTGACATGAGATGCCGAGGACAGAAGTTTGACCTTTGCAGGGCAACCTATCCTTGAGAAAAATTAAGAAGCATCTTCGCTCTCAACGGAAAAAGAGGGCGGCACGGTAGCACAGTGGTTACACTGCTGCTTCACAGCTCCAGGGACCTGGGTTCGATTCTCGACTTGTGTCACTGTCTGTGTGGAGTTTGCACATTCTCCTCGTGTCTGCGTGGGTTTCCTCTGGGTGCTCCGGTTTCCTCCCACAGTCCAAAGATGTGCGGGTTAGGTTGATTGGCTATACTAAAAAATTGCCCTTAGTGTCCTGAGATGCGTAGGTTAGAGAGATTAGCAGGTAAATATGTAGGGATATGGGGGTAGGGCCTGGGTGGGATTGTGGTCGGTGCAGACTCGATGGGCCGAATGGCCTCTTTCTGTGCTGTAGGGTTTCTATGATTCTATGATTCTATGAAAGAATACAGGCTTGACTTTTCACACTGCCACACGAGGAATTATAGCCAATATGAGGAGCTATGACAGGCAGGTTCACCGAGATGAGTTGTTGTGGGGTGGTGGGGGGAGGGTGATACGATGAATGCAACAGCTTTCTAAGAATGCGTTGGCCTCATGGGTCACCGAGTTGCCCTTCTTTTAAATTCCGAAGATCTGTCACGTTCCCGACATTGCAAATCAAGTCCGGGAGTCGGGAAGAAAGAAAGACTCGCTCTTGCGAAGCGTTCCATTGTGCGGCTCGGAAGCAACTGACATTAAACGGGACAAAAATAGGATCCGGCTATTGTTTAGCCACAAAAGACATTTCAGCGACGGGCTTCGCGAGTCCCACGCCGAGGTTGCGATGGCCTTACCCCAGAGATTCGAGCAGATCTTCCCATCTCTTTGTGTGGATGCATCTGTCATTTCGCCTTTCAGCAAGATGAAGGATAAATCGGTGGCCAGCTCACGGTAGATGGATGTGGGACAATAGAATTTAGAGCTGAATGCCATTGAGTCAAACACAGTGAGGAGAGAGTTATAGAAGCAGTGATAACTTCGGCTCCTGTGACCAATGATGCAACCGGAGTTTCAAATTTTTCCCATAAATTAGTGCTCAGGGGCAAGGTGTGTGAAAGGAGACTGGGAAGGTGTTTCTGAAGACATTTGTAAAGGTCCACATGGGACATCAAATAGTTAAAGCTTTGGATACACTTCCCTATGTCTCTCTCTCTCTCTCTCTATCACCTTCTCTCTCTCTGGTTGTCTGCATTCAAATTCACTTCACTGTGCGAGCAAGTCTCATATAAGGGCAGCAAGGTGGCACGCAGTGGCTCACAGCGCCAGGGACCCAGGCTCGATTCCGGCCTTGGGGGACTGTCTGTGTGGAGTCTGCACGTTCTCCCTGTGTCTGTGTGGGTTTCCTCCGGGTGCTCCGGTTTCCTCCCACAGTCACAGAAATCACAGAAACCCTACAGTGCAGAAAGAGGCCATTTGGCCCATCGAGTCTGCACCGATCACAATCCCACCCAGGCCCTACCCCCATATCCCTACATATTTACCCGCTAATCCCTCTAACCTACACATCTCAGGACACTAAGGGGCAATTTTAGCATGGCCAATCAACCTAACCCGCACATCTTTGGACTGTGGGAGGAAACCGGAGCACCCGGAGGAAACCCATGCAGACACGAGGAGAATGTGCAAACTCCACACAGACAGTGACCCAAGCCGGGAATCGAACCCAGGTCCCTGGAGCTGTGAAGCAGCTGTGCTAACCACTGTGCTACCGTGCCGCCCCACTCAGTCCCAAAGTCAGTTAGGTGAATTGGAGATGCTAAATTGCCCCTTGATGTCCAAAGGTGTGCAGGTTAGGTGGATTGGCCATGCTAAATTGCCCCTTCGTGTCCAATGATGTGCAGGTTAGGTGGATTGGCCATGCTAAATTGCCCCTTCGTGTCCAAAGATGTGTAGGTTGGGTGGATTGGCCATGCTAAATTGCCCCTTGATGTCCAAAGATGTGTAGGTTGGGTGGATCGGCCATGCTAAATTGCCCCTTGATGTCCAAAGATGTGCAGGTTAGGTGGATTGACCATGCTAAATTGCCCTATCGTGTCAGGGGAACTAACAGGGTAAATATGCCCTTTAGGGAAGGAAATCTGCCGTCCTTACCCGCCCTGGCCACACGTGACTCCAGAGCCACAGCAATGTGGTTGACTCTCAACTGCCCTCGGGCAACTAGGGATGGGCAATAAATGCTGGCCCAGCCAGCGACGCCCATGTCCCACAAATGAATTTTTTAAAAATGAGGTTACGGACTAGGGCCTGGTAGGGACTGTGATCCGTGTAGACTCGATGGGCCGAATGGCCTGCTTCTACACTGTCGGGATTTTTGATTCTATGGAAATTGGTGGGGGCGCAGCATGGATGAATCTCTCAGCCTTAACCCCCGGGGCTACCCCTGAATACCCGGGAACTCAGCGGCACTCGGAGGAGACAAGCAGCTGGTCTTCACTGAGCAGGGGCGGCTACTCCATCCCCAGAAAGAGGGGAACATACAAGTCCATAGAATCCCTCTAGAACAGAGGGAGGCCATTCAGCCCATCGGGTCTGTACCGACCACAATCCCACCCAGGCCTTATTCCCATAACCCTCATTTACCCTAGTTAATCCCCTGACACTAGGGCCAATTTAGCATGGCCAATCCACTTAGCCTGCACATCTTTGGACACTAAGGGGCAATTTAGCATGGCCAATCCACTTAACCTGCACATCTTTGGACACTAAGGGGCAATTTAGCATGGCCAATCCACCTAACCTGCACATCTTTGGACACTAAGGGGCAATTTAGCATGGCCAATCCACCTAACCCGCACATCTTTGGACACTAAGGGGCAATTTAGCATGGCCAATCCACTTAACCTGCACATCTTTGGACACTAAGGAGCAAGTTAGCATGGCCAATCCACTTAACCTGCACATCTTTGGATACTAAGGGGCAATTTAGCAAGGCCAATCCACCTAACCTACACATCTTTGGACATTTTAGGGGCAATTTAGCATGGCCAATCCACCTAACCGGCACATCTTTGGACACTGAGGGTCAATTTATCATGGCCAACCCACCTAATTTGCACATCTTTGGAGTGTGGGAGGAAACCGGAGCACCCGGAGGAAACCCACGCAGACACGGGGGAGAACGTGCAAACTCCACACAGACAGTGACCCGAGGCCTTAATCACTGGGTCCCTGGTGCAGCGAGGCAGCAGTGCTAACCACTGTGCCACCGTGCCGCCCACAAGTCAAGGAATGATTTATCCCAGTGAACGTTTCAGTGGCTTTCCCAGCTCGCACGCCGGGTAAATACAGGATTAGACATTTAAATTAGTGAGGAGCGCTTGTCCAACATCTCAGCTGGGCCTTCAGTTTATATCAGCTATTCAATTTACGTGATTCCTTCCCTCTCTTTAATGCACGGGGCAGCTCGCTTGGATTGTAAACGAGATTCCTCAGAGCTTATTAAAAGGCTGATTTCTCATTGGAATGTGGATTCAGTCCTCACCACTGAATAAATTGTCAATAATGAAACGCGTGCCTTGCTTTGCATTCCAGACTTGCGATGTAGCTGTGTGCATTTATGTAGGTATTTGTGTGGAGGTCAGTGGTACACGGCTAATTCATCCTCTGTAACACTGACGAGATGCGGCTGGGCTGTCGAAACTCGGCAATGTTACAGCAGAGCACCAGAAGAACAGTGTGCTCTCAGTCCTCTGGGCCTTGCAGACAAGCAGCCACGGCAGATGGACCCTCATGCTCCATTGCCCCTGGGGGCGCGATCTTCAGTTGGGAAGAGAGGGCGGGGGGGGGGGGGAGCAATGCTACATGATGGGAACTAGCAGATAATCGCGAGGTCACGCGCTCGGGGCTTGCACACATATGTTCCACCAAACTCCTGACACAGAAGCCAAGACTGGTATGAAGGAAAGATTTGCATTTCTCCAGCGTCCCTCACGCCCCCTCACCTCCCCCCGCAGCCCCCCCACCACACCCTCCACCAAAAGCACGTTACAGCTCTGCTATTGTACGTACAGTCAGTGTTATAAGTTTAAAAGTTTCTTTCTTAGTGTCACAAGTCGGCTTACATTAACACTGCAATGAAGTTACTGTGAAAATCCCACACTCCGGCCCCCGTTTGGGTACACTGAGGGAGAATTTAGCACGGCCAATGCCCCTAATCAGCACGTCTTATCTACTTTGTCCACGCCCTCATCATCTTGTCCACCTCGATCAGGTCGCCCCCTCAAGTCTTTTCTTCTCCAACGAAAGCAACCCGAGTTGTGGAGGGAGTGAGAGGGCATGGTGGTATGGAGGGGGCATACGAGAGTTTTAGGGGCATAGGAGTTGTGGCGGGTTAAGAAGTTAGGGTTAGCTGACCTGCCAGTCATGAATAGAACCTAAAGTTTGAAGTTAAAGTTTTTTTTAAGTTTGTTTATTAGCGTCACAAGTAAGGCTTACACTAACAGTGCAATGAAGTTACTGTGAAAATCCCCTAGCCGCCACACTCCGATGCCTGTTCGGGTACACTTAGGGAGAATTTAGCACCTAACCAGCACGTCTTTCGGACTGTGGGAGGAAACCGGAACGCCCGGAGGAAACCCACGCAGACACGGGGAGAACGTGCAGACTCCACACAGACTGTGACCCGAGCCGAGAATCGAACCCGGGTCCCTGGCGCTGTGAGGCAGCAGTGCTAACCACTGTGCCACCATGCCGTGCCTTAAGGTATGCCATAAGGTTGGAAATATAGCAGCCCGGTTGAGCACAGAAAGATCCCAGAAGGACAAGACAAAACCTTCAGTTATGTCGATTAATGAATAGATATATAGCTGCGGCACTATAGAATTCCTGCAGTGCTGAAGGAGCCCATTCGGCCCATCGAGACTGTACCAACTGCCTGGATGAGCACCTTACCTAGGCCCAAAGCAGAAACATTATCTCCAGCAGCAATTCCACTGACAAATTAGGGATCTATTATAAAAAAACAAAATTTATTTAAGAACACAGTTTAACTATAACTCTAATAAATGAAGCACCTAAACCATTAACAGTTGAACAATATTTAAAAATGAAAGGAAACAGCTTTAATTTTTAACATATCACTGTTTCAGTTCCAAATAAGCAACATTCCTCTTATAGATGTAAATGCCACTTTAAATGTAGTTAGCAACCATACATATACTTGCTATAATGCATGTAAACAGCCTGGCAGCTTTCAGAGAAAAAAAATGAGTTTCAGAGAAGCTTGCAGAAGCATCTGTCTTCAAGCAAACCCCAGCCAGAACTGTTTTTCTCCTCCTATAGACCTAGCTGTTCCCGTTAATCACATTATCTCATGACCCTGTCAATCAACCTAATCTAAAACCCCAGGAGGAATCTTCATCTATAAACAAAAATCCATTAGTTCTCTCCTAAGGAAACACTACATGGCTAAAATGAGTAATTATCCTGCTCTCCCAACATCTGAACTAAATGCTCACCAAACACATCGACTACCTGTAGCACAAAGCTGAATTTTAAAAATTCCCCTTAAACACACAAAAAAATTATACATGTCTATTGCACCACTATCATCACATACTTCAGTACTGGTCAGTCTGTGACAAAGGTGGAGATAGTAGATTCTTGTTTGGCAAGGAATCAAAGATTACCAGGGGTTAATGGGAATGTGGAATTCTTAGAACAGAATCACAAAATCCCTACAGTGCAGAAGGAGGCCATTCGGTCCATTGTGCCTGCACCGACAATAATCCCAACCAGGCCCTATCCCCATAACCCCACATATTTACGCTGCTAAGCCCCCTGACACTAAGGGGTAACTTAGCATGGCCAATCCACCTAACCAGCACATCTTTGGACGCTAAGGGGCAATTTAGCATGGCCAATCCACCTAACCCGCACATCTTTGGACGCTAAGGGGCAATTTAGCATGGCCAATCCACCTAACCTGCACATCTTTGGACGCTAAGGGGCAATTTAGCATGGCCAATCCACCTAACCAGCACATCTTTGGACGCTAAGGGGCAATTTAGCATTGCCAATCCACCTAACCTGCACATCTTTGGACACTAAGGGGCAGTTTAGCATGACCAATCCACCTAACCTGCAGATCTTTGGACTGTGGGAGGAAACCGGAGCACCCAGAGGAAAGCCACACAGACGTGGAAAGGACCTCCAAACTCCACATGGACAGTCCGGAATTGAACCCGGGTCCCTGGCGCTGTGAGGCAGCGGTGCTAATCACTGTGCCACCGTAGTTACACAAACAGGATCAGCCGTGATCCTAATGAATGGTAGGGCAGGTTTGAGGGGCCGAATGGCCTACTTCTGCTTCTATTTTGATTGAGGATGGATAAACCAAGCATCGAGAGCAGTGAATAAATTAGTTGTCAATCAACCACGTGATTAGGCTGAATAATCCACTCGCCAAATCGATATGGGCGGCACGGCGACACAGTGGTTAGCACTGCTGCCTCTCAGCGCCAGGGACCCAGGTTCGATTCTGGTCTTGGGTCACTGCCAGTGTGAAGTTTGCAAGTTCTCCTCTCACCTGCGTGGGTTTTCTCCGGGTGCTCCGGTTTCCTCCCACAGTCCAAAGATGTGCGGGTTAAGTGGATTGGCCATGCTAAATTGCCCCTTGTGTCCAAAGATGTGTAGGTTAGGTGGATTGGCCATGCCAAAGTGCCCCTTAGTGTCCAAAGATGTGTAGGTTTGGTGGATTGGCCATGCTAAATTGCCCCTTAGTATCCAAAGATGTGTAGGTTTGGTGGATTGGCCATGCTAAATTGCCCCTTAGTATCCAAAGATGTGTAGGTTAGCTGGATTGGCCATGCTAAATTGCCCCTTGTGTCCAAAGATGTGCAGGTTATGTGGATTGGCCATGCTAAATTGCCCCTTAGTGTCCAAAGATGTGCAGGTTAGGTGGATTGGCCATGCTAAATTGCCCCTTAGTGTCCAAAGATGTGCAGGTTATGTGGATTGGCCATGCTAAATTGCCCCTTCGTGTCAGGGGATTAGCAGGGTAAATATGTGGGGTTGCAGGAATGGGGCCCGTGCAGGATTGTGGTCGGTGCAGACTTGATGGACCAAATGGCCTCCTTCTGCACTGTAGCGATTCTATGTGGGATTTGCACTTCAAGGAACAAATGACGTACTCGCAGTCAGCGATAATGCAGTTGGTCAAACGACAATTTCAACCAAGAATTGTCCAGTTGGGCGGGCATCTCTTTCCGTTAGTTCAGAAATTGTTCAGGAGATGCTGGTTGCTGCAGATGCCACCGCTTGCTGTGATCATTTAGCAATCAGAGTAAAGATATGGCAAAATCTATATTCACGAAGTGGAGGAAGAGAAAGCAATCACATCAAACATTGCTAATTAAAAGCAGCGCCTCACAGACTGTATTCCCATCTGCTCAGCCAAGAATAATCTCCACAGGCAGGAAAAAACAGAAGGATCAAACATCCAGCCGCCTGACATTGCCAAGGTTTGAAGTTCGGTTGGGCCATTCCAAGCAGGATGTCCCATAAGGATGGCGAAGATTAAATAGGAGACTCAAATCCCACAAAAACTTTGAAGAATTCTTGCAGCTTGGAACGCCAGGCGCGGATCAATTGATGCCCTCTGATTCTCCGAGTTCTGGATTTGAGTCCCAGTCTGGACGCCAAAGTTACTGCTAATTCCAGCCTGGGATCACTGTCATACAATGCCTACAGTGCAGAAAGAGGCCATTCAGCCCATCGAGTCTGCACCAACCACACTCCTACCCAGGCCCTATTCCCATAACCCCACGTATTTACCCTTCTAATCCCCCGACACTGCGGCCACTTTAGCATGGCCAATCCCCTTAACCCGCACACCTTTGGACACTAAGGGGCAATTTAGCTTGGCCAATCAACCTAACCCGCACATCTTTGGGCACTCAGAGGCAATTTAGCATGGCCAATCCACCTGAACCTGCACATCTTTGGACACTAAAGGGCAATTTAGAATGGCCAATCCACCTAATCCACATATCTTTGGACACTAAGAGGCAACTTATCATGGCCAAATCACCTAACCTGCACACCTTTGGACTGTGGGAGGAAACCGGAGCATCCGGAGGAAACTCACGCAGATACGGGGAGAAAGTGCAAACTCCACACAGACAGTTACCTGAGGCCAGAATTGAACCTGGGTCCCTGGCGCTGTGAGGCAGCAGTGTTAACCACTGTGCCACCATGCCGCCCTGTCTGTGCGGAGTTTGCACGTTCTCCCCATGTCTGCGTGGGTTTCCTCCGGGTGCTCCGGTTTCCTCCCACAGTCCAAAGATGTGTGGGTTAGGTGGATTGACTATGCTAAATTGACCTATAGTGTCAAGGGTAAATACATGGGGTTATGGAGATAGGGCCTGGGTGGGATTGTTGTTGGTACCAGCTCATTGGACAGAATGGTAGTTTTCTGTAGGGATTCTATGATTATGAGGACTACATTGTTAAATGCATGTTGCAGCCTCGAGCCATGGAGAGTGATGGTACATGTCCTCTCCATGGCTGAACTGGAGTCTCCCCCTCTCTTATCGCCAGCCAATGGCGTGTGTTGGAAGGATTTTGCAGGTTGACACTCAACCTGTTTGGCTGCGTTATGAATCCAGCTTTTTCTTGGGTACCATCAAGTACTGGAATGGCGACGGTGGCACAGTGGTTAGCACTGCTGTCTCACAGCACCAGGGAACTGTGTTCGATTCCGGACTGGGTAACTGTCTGTGTGGAGTTTGCACATTCGCCCCATGTCTGGGTGGGTTTCCTCCGGGTGCTCCGGTTTAGTCCCAAAGTCCAAAGATGTGCAGGTTACGTGGATTGGCCATGCTAAATTATCCCTCAGTATCCAAAGATGAATAGATTAGGTGGATTGGCCATGCTAAATTGCCCCTTAGTATCCAAAGATGTGTAGGTTAGGTAAATTGGCCATGCTAATTTGTCTCTTAGTGTCCAAAAATGTGCAGGTTAGGTAGATTGGCCATGCTAAATTGCCCCTTCGTGTCCTAAGATGTGTCGGTTCAGTAGATTAGCCATGGCAAAAAAAAAACAGCTTTATGGGGATAGGACGGTGTGTGGACCTGGGTGGGATGCTGTTTTGGAGAGTTGGTGCAGACTCAATGCGTTGATTGGCTTCCTTCTGCATTGTAAGGATTCTATGTCCCAATATAGCAAGACCTGGACAATATATAGGCTTGGGCTGACAAGTGGCAAGTAACAGTCGTGCCAAGAAGTGTCAGGCAAGGACCATCTCCAACAAGAGAGGAACTAATTATCACCTCTTGACATTCAATGGCATTGCCATTGTTGAATCCCCCTACTATCAACATCTTGATACTGAACTGGACTACTCATATAAATACTGTGGCTACCAAAACAGGTCAAAGGATAGGAATCCTGCAGGAAGTAACTCACCTCCTGACGCCGCCGCCACCCCCCCCCCCCCCCCCCCGCCCCCCCTCCCCGCCAAAGTTTTTCCACCATCTTGAAGGCATAAGTCAGGAGTATGATGGAATACTCCCCACTTGCCTGGATGGGGGCAGCTCCAACAACACTCAAGAGGCGCAACACCGTTACGGACAAAACAGCCCACTTGATTGACATAAACATCCACTCCCGCCAATGAACAGTGGCAGCAATGTGTACCACCTACAAGATGCACTGCAGGAACTCACCAAGACTGCATCAGCAGCACTTCTCAAATCCACAACCTCTACCATCTACAAGGACAAGAGCAGCAGATACTTGGGAACACCACCACCTGGAGGTTCCCTTCCAAGCCACTCACCATCCTGACTTGGAAATATATTGGCCATTCCTTCACTATCGCTGGGTCAAAATCCTGGCGCTCCCTCCCTAACAGTACCGTGGTTGTACCTACACCTCAGGGACTGCCGTGGTTCGAGAAGGCAGCTCACCACCACCTTCTCAAGGGCAATTAGGGATGGATAATAAATTCTGGGCCTAGCCAACAAAGCTCGTATCCCATGAAATGAATTAAATAAGGAATACAGACTGAGAAAGCCCAGTGGCTTGTATCTACTATGCCATTTCAATATAATTCTATATTAATGGATACACAATGTTAGGGCGCGGAGGTTGTCCCCCTTTAGAGACGTAACGGCGACTCCCCCAAAGACGAATACCTCACCTCGTAATCTGTTAAAAGTGTGTGGGAAGGTGTGATCTGTCCTTTTAGTGGGTAACTAACAGAAATACCTGACACTCATTTTAAAATGAACACTTCACAGTTTATTTATTGAACTAATCAGGAACTTTAACTAAACAAGTAACATATCGAATAAAATAAGATTCTACTGGAATGCTGTTCAAATAAATACAATACTCATTCATCAACAAAAAATTAATAATAGAAATTAATAATAGAATAATAGTCTCAAAAAAATATACAACCAGGTTTTGTGTTTTTCGGAACTTTATGGAGTTTCTCAGTTGATTCTTCTGCCTGTAAGTTCTTTCTGATTTGGTACCTTTCGCTGGTTAGATGATGCATTCCCTTAAGACATATATAAAGTTGGCAGAGTGGACAACTGACAACTCTTAGCTCTTGGCAACAGGCATTTGCTCTCTCCCTCCCGAGGCTCGAGAGATGGCAATTGCTAACCCCTCTTTTTTCCCCCCTCTCACTCTCTTTTATACCTGTGATGACCTATCAGTCTTCCTACGATAGGATTGGCCTGAATTTGTCAATGTCATCAAATTCAAATTTTATAGGTTCTTGGTAGCTGAGTACCTGCTTTAAATTGATTGGGGAAAATTCAAACAAAAACAGGCTGTCTTTGTCAAGACGACTGCTTGACCTTTTGATACAAATGTTTCAGTCTGGGGACTCTGTGTGTACTTTGCATTTTAAACCTCCAAGCACTGACACCAAACACCAGCTTTTAAAGGGACCGTGTAATGTTATTTACTTTAGCACTTTTACAATTTTTATATCTTTACCAACATCAAATTCCATCTTTGATTTATTATTGTCACATGTATTAGTATACAGTGAAAAGTATTGTTTCTTGCACGCTATACACACAAAGCGTACCGTTCATAGAGTACATAGGGGAGAAGGAAAGGAAAGGGTGCAGAATGTAGTGTTACAGTCATAGCTAGGGTGTAGAGAAAGATCAACTTAATGTGAGGTGGGTCCATTCAAAAGTCTGACGGCAGCAGGGAAGAAGCTGTTCTTGAGTCGGTTGGTACGTGACCTCAGATTTTTGTATCTTTTTCCTGACGGAAGAAGGTAGAAGAGAGAATGTCCGGGATGCGTGGGGTCCTTGATTATGCTGGCTGCTTTTCCGAGGCAGCGGGAAATGTTGGCAGGGTCATTGGATGGGAGGCTGGTTTGCGTGATGGACTGGGCTACATTCACGACCTTTTGTGGTTTCTTGCGATCTTGGGCAGAGCAGGAGCCATACCAAGCTGTGATACATCCAGATAGGATGCTTTCTATGGTACATCTGTAAAGGTTGGTGCGTGTCGTAGTGGACATGCCAAATTTCCTTAGTCTTCTGAGAAAGTAGAGGCGTTGGTGGGGCTTTCTTAAATATAGCAATGGCATGGAAGGACCAGGACAGATTGTTGGTGATCTGGACACCTAAAAAGTTGAAGCTTTTGTCCATTTCTACCTGGTCTCCGTTGATGTAGACGGGGACACGTTCTCCACTACGCTTCCTGACGTTGATGACTATCTCCTTCATTTTGTTGACATTGAGGGAGAGATTATTGGTGCCGCACCAGTTCACCAGATTCTCAGTCTCTTTCCTGTACTCTGTCTCGTCATTGTTTGAGATCCGACCCACTACGGTGGTGTCGTCAGCAAACTTGAAAATCAAGTTGGAGGGGAATGTGGCCACACAGACACACAAACTCAATTTCGCAACACAAAGCGACCTGAAGACAATACAGCAGCAGAGTGTGATCCCAGCAGACATATTAATATGGGACACAAGTGCTAAATATGATGAATGAATGAGTGCGATAGATTCTAAAGCACTGGCAGTGAATGTATATCATCCTCATTGCACCACTGCACAATACAAAAGCAGTTCTTGGCATTATGTTTAATTATGAATACTTCATCAACAACCTGCCCCGTGCACCCAAAGATAAGTGGGCAAGGAAGGGGGACAAGAGTCGTCCTGCTCAGCCTCATTTGGACCCCTGGCAGAATCTCGTGACCTTGAGTAGACGTCCCCTCAAATCAAAAGAACACAATGACAACACCGGTTCACTTTTGGGTGTCACACTTCTAGACTGGCACAGTGGTTAGCACTGCTGCCTCACAGCGCCAGGGACCCGGGTTCGATTCTAGCCTCGGGTGACTGTCCGTGTGGAGTCTGCATGTTCTCCCCCGTGTCTGCATGGGTTTCCCCCTAGGTGCTCTGGTTTCCTCCCACAGTCCAAAGATGCACAGGTTAACTGGATTGGCTATGCTAAATTGCCCATTAATGTCCAAAGATGTGCAGATTCGGTGGATTGGCCATGCTAAATTGCCTCTTAGTGTCCAAAGATGTGCAGGTTAGGTGGATTGTCATGCTAAATTGCCTCTTAGTGTCCAAAGATGTGCAGGTTAGGTGGATTGGCCATGCTAAATTGCCCCTTAGTGTCCAAAGATGTGTAGGTTCGGTGGATTGGCCATGCTAAATTACCCCTTAATGTCCAACGATGTGTATGTTCGGTGGATTGGCCATGCTAAATTGCCCCTTAGCGTCCAAGGATGTGTAGGTTAGGTGGATTGGCCATGCTAAATTGTCCCTTAGTGTCCAAAGATGTGTAGGTTAGGTGGATTGGCCATGCTAAATTGCCCCTTAGTGTCCAAAGATGTGCAGGCTAAATGGATTGGCCATGCTAAATTGCCCCTTAGTGTCCAAAGATGTGCAGGTTAGATGGATTGGCCATGCTAACTTGCCCCTTAGTGTCCAAAGATGTGCAGGTTAGATGGATTGGCTGTGGTAGATGTGTGGGGTTACGGGGATAGTGCAGAGGTGAGGGCCTGGGTGAGATGCTCTTTCAGAGAGACAGTGGAGACTCGATGGGCAAAAGGTTCAAATGACTGTGTATTCATTGATGTAGAATTTGATTAGAAATGGCTGCATAGATACAGGCCCTTTCTACACTGTAGGCATTCTTTGGTTGTAAGGATGTGGCGGCCTCTAAGAGGATTCTTAGAGACAGGATGTATGTGCATTTAGAACGGAACAATCTCATTAGTGACAGACAGCATGGTTTTGTAAGAGGGAGGTCGTGCCTTACAAATTTGGTGGAGTTTTTTGAGGAAGTGACAAAAACGGTTGATGAAGGAAGGGCCGTGGATGTCGTCTATATGGATTTCAGTAAGGCATTTGACAAAGTCCCACATGGCAGGTTGGTTAAGAAGGTTAAGGCTCATGGGATACAAGGAGAAGTGGCTAGATGGGTGGAGAACTGGCTTGGCCATAGGAGACAGAGGGTAGTGGTCGAAGGGTCTTTTTCCGGCTGGAGGTCTGTGACCAGTGGTGTTCCGCAGGGCTCTGTACTGGGACCTCTGCTATTTGTGATATATATAAATGATTTGGAAGAAGGTGTAACTGGTGTAATCAGCAAGTTTGCGGATGACACGAAGATGGCTGGAATTGCGGATAGCGAAGAGCATTGTCGGGCAATACAGCAGGATATAGATAGGCTGGAAAATTGGGCGGAGAGGTGGCAGATGGAATTTAATCCGGATAAATGCGAAGTGATGCATTTTGGAAGAAATAATGTAGGGAGGAGTTATACAATAAATGGCAGAGTCATCAGGAGTATAGAAACACAGAGGGACCTAGGTGTGCAAGTCAACAAATCCTTGAAGGTGGCAACACAGGTGGAGAAGGTAGTGAAGAAGGCATATGGTATGCTTGCCTTTATAGGACGGGGTATAGAGTATAAAAGCTGGAGTCTGATGATGCAGCTGTATAGAACGCTGGTTAGGCCGCATTTGGAGTACTGCGTCCAGTTCTGGTCGCCGCACTACCAGAAGGACGTGGAGGCATTGGAGAGAGTGCAGAGAAGGTTTACCAGGATGTTGCCTGGTATGGAGGGTCTTAGCTATGAGGAGAGATTGGGTAGACTGGGGTTGTTCTCCTTGGAAAGACGGAGAATGAGGGGAGATCTAATAGAGGTATACAAGATTATGAAGGGTATAGATAGGGAGAACAGTGGGAAGCTTTTTCCCAGGTCGGAGGTGACGATCACGAGGGGTCACGGGCTCAAGCTGAGAGGGGCGAAGTATAACTCAGACATCAGAGGGATGTTTTTTACACAGAGGGTGGTGGGGGCCTGGAATGCGCTGCCAAGTAGGGTGGTGGAGGCAGGCACGCTGACATCGTTTAAGACTTACCTGGATAGTCACATGAGCAGCCTGGGAATGGAGGGATACAAACGATTGGTCTAGTTGGACCAAGGAGCGGCACAGGCTTGGAGGGCCGAAGGGCCTGTTTCCTGTGCTGTACTGTTCTTTGTTCTTTGTTCTTAATACAGATTCCTCAGCATGATACCAGTGCTTTTAAACATTCATTATTGAAGGCAGGTTGCAAAAATGTGGCTGGTGTTTCTGGAGTTGGGAACGTTAATCTAAACGATGAACTCAAAAGGATAAGTTCGATCCAGAGATTTCTCTCTGGTGACGGAGTTTAGATGGATGGGGTCACGAGGCAGAATGTTCTGGAGTACGTTTACAATCAAAGGGAAAGTGAGAGAGTGGTGTTCTTTCCCCCAGAAGGTTGGGAATGCTGGATTGGTTGAAATCATCTCCCAGATTGAGACCGGTAGAATTTTGTTGGATACAGCTATCGTGAACAGAGCTCTCGTGTCGCAGTGGATTAGTGTCCCTGCCTCTGAGCCAGCAAACCCTGGGTTCGAGTCCCACCCCAAGACTTAACGTCCAAGGAAGGTGCATTTACAATGTGGCCAAACAGGTTGGGTAACAGGTTCTAAAATTGGTAAAGGGATCAAAGGTTACAGGGAAAAGGCAGGAGTATGGGGTTGAGAAACCTATCATCCATGATCGAATGGTGGAGCAGACTCGATGGGCCGAATGGCCTAATTCCGCTCCTATATCTTAGGCTTCTGGTTTGTTGTTGGTGCAGGCTCAATGGGTTGAAAGGCCTCCTTCTGCAGTGTAGGGATTCTATTCTATGTGCCTGATTGAGGGCTAGTGAGAGGCTATCTTCTCAACCACAGGTTCAAAGTGAGAAGGGAAAAGTTTAAGGTTCAAGGTTAGAGTGGGGAAGTTTAAGGGAGAGGGATAGGGCCGGACGGCAGGGCAAGGCTTACAATTGGGGGAGAGGTAATTATGATGCGATTAGGCAAGAATTAGGGGGCATAAGATGGGAACAGAAACTGTCAGGGAAAGGCACTGATGAAAAGTGGAACTTTTTCAAGGAACAAATACTGGGTGTCCTTGATAGGTATGTCCCTGTCAGGCAGGGAGGAAATGGCCGAGTGAGGGAACCGTGGTTCACAAAAGAGGTGTAATGTCTTGTGAAAAGGAAGAGGGAAGCTTATGTAGGGATGAGGAAACAAGGTTCAGATGGCTCGACTGAGGGTTACAAGTTAGCAAGGAACGAGCTGAAAAAGGGGCTGAGGAGAGCTAGGAGGGGACATGAGAAGTCCTTGGCGGGTCGGATCAAGGAAAACCCCAAGGCTTTTTACTCTTATGTGAGGAATAAAAGAATGACCAGGGTGAGGTTAGGGCCGGTCAAGGACAGTGGTGGGAACTTGTGTATGGAATCAGTAGAGATAGGCGAGGTGATGAATGAATACTTTTCTTCAGTGTTCACCAAGGAGAGGGGCCATGTTTTTCAGGAAGAGAAGGTGTTACAGGCTAATAGGCTGGAGGAAATAGGTGTTCGGAGGGAGGATGTATTGGCAGTTTTGAATAAACTGAAGGTCGATAAGTCCCCTGGGCCTGATGAAATGTATCCTAGGATTCTTTGGGAGGCGAGGGATGAGATTGCAGAGCCTTTGGCTTTGATCTTTGGGTCCTCGCTGTCCACGGGGATGGTGCCAGAGGACTGGAGAGTGGCAAATGTTGTTCCTCTGTTTAAGAAAGGGAATAGAAATGACCCTGGTAATTATAGACCGGTTAGTCTGACTTCGGTGGTTGGTAAATTGATGGAAAAGGTCCTTAGGGATGGGATTTACGACCATTTAGAAAGATGCGGATTAATCCGGGATAGTCAGCACGGATTTGTGAAGGGCAAATCGTGCCTCACAAATTTGATAGAATTTTTTGAGAAGGTAACTAGGTGTGTTGATGAAGGTAGGGCGGTTGATGTCATATACATGGATTTTAGTAAGGCGTTTGATAAGGTCCCCCATGGTCGGCTTATGATGAAAGTAAGGAGGTGTGGGATAGAGGGAAAGTTGGCCGATTGGATAGGTAACTGGCTGTCTGATCGAAGACAGAGGGTGGTAGTGGATGGAAAATTTTCGGACTGGAGGCAGGTTGCTAGCGGAGTGCCGCAGGGATCGGTGCTTGGTCCTCTGCTCTTTGTGATTTTTATTAATGACTTAGAGGAGGGGGCTGAAGGGTGGATCAGTAAATTTGCTGATGACACCAAGATTGGTGGAGTAGTGGATGAGGTGGAGGGGTGTTGTAGGCTGCAAAGAGACATAGATAGGATGCAAAGCTGGGCTGAAAAATGGCAAATGGAGTTTAACCCTGATAAATGTGAGGTGATTCATTTTGGTAGGACTCATTTAAATGTGGATTACAGGGTCAAAGGTAGGGTTCTGAAGACTGTGGAGGAACAGAGAGATCTTGGGGTCCATATCCACAGATCTCTAAAGGTTGCCACTCAAGTGGATAGAGCTGTGAAGAAGGCCTATAGTGTGTTAGCTTTTATTCACAGGGGGTTGGAGTTTAAGAGCCGTGGGGTTATGCTGCAACTGTACAGGACCTTGGTGAGACCGCATTTGGAATATTGCGTGCAGTTCTGGTCACCTCACTATAAGAAGGATGTGGAAGCGCTGGAAAGAGTGCAGAGGAGATTTACCAGGATGCTGCCTGGTTTGGAGTGTCGGTCTTATGAGGAAAGGTTGAGGGAGCTGGGGCTGTTCTCTCTGGAGCGGAGGAGATTGAGGGGAGACTTAATAGAGGTTCATAAAATGATGAAGGGGATAGATCGAGTGAACGTTCAAAGACTATTTCCTCGGGTGGATGGAGCTATTACGAGGGGGCATAACTATAGGGTTCATGGTGGGAGATATAGGAAGAATATCAGAGGTAGGTTCTTCACGCAGAGAGTGGTTGGGGTGTGGAATGGACTGCCTGCAGTGATAGTGGAGTCAGACACTTGAGGAACATTTAAGCGGTTATTGGATAGGCACATGGAGCACACCAGGATGGTAGGGAGTGGGATAGCTTGATCTTGGTTTCAGATGAAGGTCGGCACAACATCGTGGGCCGAAGGGCCTGTTCTGTGCTGTACTGTTCTATGTTCTATGTGCGGGGGAAGCTTTTCATGCAGCGAGTGGTGGGAATGCTGCCCCAGGAGGTGGTGGAAGCAGGCGCATTAGCAACATTTGAGAGGCATCTGGATGGATACATGAATTCACACTGTCTGTGTGGAGTTTGCACATTTTCCCTCGTGTCTGCGTCAGGTGCTCCAGTTTCCTCCCACGCTTCAAAGATGTGCAGGTTAGGTGGATTGGCCATGCTAAATTGCCCCTTAGTGTCCAAAAATGTGCAGGTTAGGTGGATTGGCCATGCTATATTGCCCCTTAGTGTCCAAAGATGTGTAGGTTAGGTGGATTGGTCATGTTAAATTGCCTCTTAGTGTCCAAAGATGTGTAGGTTAGGTGGATTGGTCATGCTAAATTGCACCTGAGTGTCCAAAGATGTGTAGGTTAGGTGGATTGGCCATGCTAAATTGCCCCTTAGTGTCCAAAGATGTACAGGTTAGGTGGATTGGCCATGGTAAATTGCTCCTTAATATGCAAAAATGTGAGGGCTCGGTGGATTGGCCATGCTAAATTGCCCCTAGGTGTCAGGGGGACTGGCGGGGTAAATAAGTGGGGTTATGTGGATAGAGCCTGGGTGGGATTGTGGGTGGTGCAGACTCGCTGGGCCAAGTGGCCTCCTTCTGCACTGTAGGGATTCTATTCTTCTAATAGGGAGGGAATAGAGGCATATGGTCAGTTTAGTCAGGGCTTCATGATGGGCACAGGCTTGGAGGGCCGAAGGGCCTGTTCCTGTGCTCTTTAATTCTTTGCTCTCAACCAGGAGACACTTGAGGTGATCAGAGAAGGGGAACAAACGCAACAGGAAGACTGTGAAGGCAGCCTTAAAGGCTGTTGACTGTTTATGTATCGTTGATGCTTTGTTGACTCCTTTGGTGTCATGAGGAGATTTGCTGACATTTTTGCGAGAAATCCCAGAGTGGTGGCTGATATTCGAATAAGCAAGACAGCTGCCATGTGCGTTTAGCTCCGAAAAGCTAGCAAGTGAGGTCTGCCACAAACAGATTAGCTTAGCGACTGATTTTCATGATTTAGCAATGTCATTTAAATGCGAGTAACAGTCAATAAATTCTGTCAACCCGTCTCCCTCATTAGTTGACAAATTCACCTCCAGTCCGTGTGATTAAAAGCACCCTCTGCCATTTATATGACATCAGTCAGTGAGCTGGCTGTTCACAGTGGAACACCACTCCGTCTCCACTTGATCTTTCATTCATTTTACTTTGTACTTGGGAAGGTTAGTGATGAATATTTATCGCGCAGAGGTCTTGTAGCACAGTGGTTAGTGTCCCTGCCTCTGAGTCAGAAAGCCCCGGGTTCAAATCCCACTCCAGGACTTGCCGACCCAGGAAGATTTATTCATAACGCGATCAAACAAAGTTACAAGTTAGTTTCACAAATAGGCTTGTGGCGCAGCGGATAGCACTGCTGCCTCACAGCGCCGGGGACCCAGGTTCGATTCCCGGCTTGGGTCACTGTCTGTGTGGAGTTTGCACATTCTGCGTCTGCGTGTGAGTTTCCTCCGGGTGCTCCGGTTTCCTCCCACAGTCTGAAAGACGTGCTGGTTAGGTGCATTGGCCGTGCTAAATTCTCCCTCAGTGTACCCGAACAGGAGTGTGGTGACTCGGGGATTTTCACAGTAACTTCATTGTGGTGTTAATGTAAGCCTACTTGTGACACTAATAAATAAACTTTAACTTGAACAGTTGCTGGAGTGTGTCAACTAGGGGATTTTCACAGTGACTTCATTACAGTGTTAATGTAAGCCTTACCTGTGACACTAATAAATAAACTTTGAAAACTGCTTCCCTCTTTTCCTCCCAGCTCCAAACTTCCTTCAGGCTTCACGTCGGAGTGTCCCTTTAAATGGCGGAGTTGCCAGGTGGACCCACACCACGCTGGCTGCTGCTGAGTGGTAACATAATGAGCAGGCTGGTGACAGATTCTCCGTGCCGTCGTCCTGGTTTCCGCTGTTATCAGACCTCCCCGCCATCCCAGCCTGCGCACTCAGAGCCCGTGGATCTAAACCTGCCAGTGATAGAGATGATCAGAAGCTCATAAGATACAGGAGCAGAATGAGGCCATTCGGTCCATCGAGTCTGCTCCACCATTCAATCATGGCTGATAAGTTTCTCAACCCCATTCATAGAATCATAGAATCCCTGCAGTGCAGAAGGAGGCCATTCGGCCCATCGAGCCTGCACCGACCACAATCCCACCCAGCCCTATCCCCATGTATTTACCCTAGCTAGCCCCCCTGACACTAAGGGTCAATTTTGCATGGCCAATCCACCTAACCCGCACGTCTTTGGACTGTGGGAGAAAACCGGAGCACCCGGAGGAAACCCACGCAGACACAGGGAGAATGTGCAAACTCCACACAGACAGTGACCCAAGGCTGGAATCGAACCCAGGTCCCTGGCGCTATGAGACAGTTGTCCTAACCACTGTGCCACCATGCCGCCCATTCTCCTGCCTTTTCCCCGCAACCTTTGATCCTCTTACCAGTCAAGAACCTATCTATCTCTATCTTAAATAAACTCAATGACCTGGCCTCCACAGCCTTCTGTGGCAATGAATTCCATAGATTCACCACCCTCTGGCTGAAGAAATTCCTCCTCATTTCGGTTCTAAAGGGTCGTCCCTTTACTCTGAGGCTGTGTCCTTGGGTCCTAATGGAAGGCCCTTAGCAACCATGAGTATGATTGAATGACTGTAGCAGGGGTCCATAGAATCCCTACAGTGCAGAAGGAGGCCATTCGGCCCATCAAGTCTACACCGACTCTCCGAAAGAGTATCTTACCCAGGCCCTATCCCCATAACACTGTACATTTAGCATGGCCAATCTACCTAACCTAAACATCTTGGGACACTAAGGGGCAATTTACCATGGCCAATCCACCTAAACTAAACGTCTTGAGACACTAAGGGGCAATTTACCATGGTCAATCCACCTAACCTAAACATCTTGGGAGACTAAGTAGCAATTTAGCATGGCCAATGCACCTAACCTAAACATCCTAGTCTCTCCTACTAATGGAGACATCTTCCCCACGTCCACTCTATCCAGGCCTTTCGGTATTCTGTAAGTTTCATTGCGATCCCTCCCCCTCATCCTTCGAAACTCCATCGAGTACAGACACAGAGTCCTCAAACGCTCCTCGTACGTCAAGCCTTTCATTCCCAGGATCCTTCTTGTGAACCTCCTCCTGACCCTCTCCATCCTTTCTTCGGTACGGGGATGAAAATTGCTCACAATACTCCAAATGCGGTCTGATCGGAGACTTATAAAGCCTCAGCAGCACATCCCTGCTTTTGTATTCTAGTCCTCTCGAAATGAATGCTAACATCGCATTTGCCTTCCTAACGACAAACTCAACCGGTTGATGCCTCTGTTGATGGATAACACTACATCACAAAGGAGCATATGAGTTAACGTGTATAGTCAATGGCACTCATTACCCTTGGCGATTGGTTAGTGGCAGTAAATTTTGCGTTGGGGCTGATTTGTTTATGGACTGAGCCTCGGAGTAATCTTTCTCATGAGGCTGGAGAGCAGTGAATGCCTGGCGGCTTCATAATCCTGGGAAAGTGGGAGCACAGCGGCGAGTTAATCACTGCTGTCAACTTTACGACTGGCCTATAAACCAGGGGCAATTACAGATTGAGTTACAGGCCTGTTGGAGCAGCCTGATAAAGCAGCAGGGCCTAACTCCCCTCCACTTTTGCCTGGGGAACCCTCAGCTCCCAGTTGCAAAGCAGAGTATGAAGGCCTCGAGACGTGTAATGTCTCTCATTGGGAGGGCGGGGGAAAGGGGTTGGATTTTCCTGGTTTTCCCTCAAGGAATGGCGGAGCTTGTACACCATTGGTAGCCCGCGCCCACCCCCGCTGACCCCCCAAACCGGTATCTCTCCTTTTCAAATTCAATACGGACAGCAACTGGAGGAGAGCTCTAGGTCTTGTGACAAGCTCTGCACCAATCAGAGCCATGGGAGGTCACCAGAGGTTAAGCATCTCTCCTCCACAGGACCAACAAGGTGAGAGTTCAGGATGAGTGGCCCCCCTCCTCCTGCGTGGATAGGCACCTGTTGGAAGGCCCTGAGCAACTATTAGTATGGTTGAAAGACTATAGCAGGGGTCCAGAGAATCCCTATCATGCAGAAGGAGGCCATTGGTGATCTATGATGATTCTATGATCTATGATTCAGCCCATCAAGTCTGCACTGACTCTCCAAAGGAGCACCTTATTCAGGCCCTACCCCATAACCCCGTACATTCACCACGGCCAATCCACCTAACCAGCACATCTTTGAACACTAAAGGGAAATTTAGCATGGCCAATCCACCTGACCTACACATCTTTGGGCACTAAGGGGCAACTTAACATGGCCAATCCACCGAACCTACACATCTTTGGGCACTAAGGGGCAATTTAGCACGGCCAATCCACCTAATCTGCACATTTTTGGATTGTGGGAGGAAACCGGAGCACCCTGAGAAAACCCACACAGACACGGGGAGAACGCGCAGACTCCACACAGCCAGTGACCCGAGGCCGGAATTGAACCCAGGTCCCTGGCGCCGTGAGGCAGCAGCGCGAACCACTGTGCCACCGTGCCGCCCAATGGGCCGGATAGTCCCCTTCTGCTCTGTATGGATTCTACGAAGATAATCGGTTGGTGTGAACATTAACGTGGGCGGCTGGTGCACAAAGTGGCTCGAGGGGGGGCGGGTGGGGGGGGGGGGGGGGGGGGAGGCGGGGGGGGGGGTCCATCACGCGTGGGTTTGGCTTGCTCGTGTGCCTGAACCACGTTCACTTTGTCAGATGATGAACCTCATCGATTTGAACCGGCCCGGCAGGGAAATAAACACACTTAAAGAAAACCCTGTAACCAGCATGATCGATTTAAGGAAATCTTAACTGTGTGTACGTGAGGCATGCATTCACCGCTGGAGTCCCCTTTGGGTCTCTTTATTCGAAACTATTGCCATGTCTGTCAGCTTTTTGCCTTTTTGACGGATGCACGACTCACTCTAGCGAGGTCGAACTACCTCTTGGCACAGTATTAACTCACAATTCCCTTCACTCACTCAAACTTACTCTCCCCAAGCCGGCCATCAATACTGATATTAATACCATCCACATTAGTCAGAGCAAGATTCAATGATTGATCTGAATCCCTCAGTGAGTCTCTGGGCTGCGCTGAGTTGTCTGATTTTGCCCAGGCAGTGGCAGTGTGTCGCAATCGGCCTACGTCAATGTTCTAATTCAAAGGCCTGCACGGGCGGAGTGCGCCGGGGGAATGCCACGGTGGCACAGCGGTTAGCACTGCCGCCTCATAGCTCCAGGGACCTGGGTTCGATCCCCGGCTTGGGTCACTGTCTGTGCGGAGTCTGCACCTGTGTCTGCGTGGGTTTCCTCCGGGTGCTCCGATTCCCTTCCACAGTCCGAGAGATGTGCAGCTTAGGGTGGATTGGCCATGCTAAATTGCCCCTTCGTGTCAGGGGGACTAGTATGGGTAAATACATGGGGGGATGGGGCCTGGGTGGGATTGTGGTCTGTTGCAGACCCGACGGACCAAATGGCCTCCTTCTGCACTGTAGGGATTTAATGATTCTATGAAGCTGATTGACCCAAGATGTCACCCGTGAATCATAGCGTGCCAACATTGATCATCAGAGCTCACAGATTTTCCCTTACCCTGATGCTATTTTCTGGTGCCTCGTGCTATTTGGGCACCCCATTCCTTCCAACATACACTGGTTATCATTCCCTGAGCCGCTCTCTGGCTCTATTTCATTAAAATTCATTCATGTGATGTGGGCGTCGCTGGCTAGGCTGGCATTTATTGCCCATCCCTAATTGTCCTTGCATAGAGGGCATTTAAGAGTCAACCCCCAGTGCTGTGGCTCTGGAGTCACATGTAGGCCAGACAAGGTAAGGGTGGCAGATTTCCTTCCCTAAAGGACATTAGTGAACCAGTTGATTTTTTTTAACGACAATCGAGTCATCATTAGACTTTTAGGGCGGAATTTTTCCTTCCAGCCCACCACGGAATCATAGCAGACGAGGGGCGGGCCATGGAAAGATCTGTTGACCTCGGGCGGGATTTTCCAGTTCCGGGGCAAGCATGGCTGGAAAATCCCACTCTTCGGCCAGAAGTTTACCGTCCCGCCCACCACGGCGATCGTAGCGGACGAGTGGGCGGGCCATGGAAAGGTCCGCCCCCCTCGGGTGGGATTTTATGGTTTCGGGACGAGCCAGGCCGGGAGATCCCACCCTTAATCTTCAACTTCAACTGAATTCAAATTCCACCATCTGCTGTGCTGGGATTCGAACCTGGGCCCCCAGAGCCTTACCCTAGGTCTCTGGATTACTAATCTAGTGACAATACCACTATACCGCTGCCTCCCCTGTGGTCCTGACCTTTCTTGTTGTCTTTCTACATCCCCATCACCTAACTTTCCCCCCCACCATTTTGGTTAAAACCCCCCCTGTAGCTCCAGTTCCACAATCCATCGGGACACTGGTCCCAGTGTGCTTTATGTGAAGACTATTCAAGCGGTACATCTTCCTCTTTTCCCTAGTACTGGTGTCAGTGTCCCATGAAACAAGAACCATTTGTCCTGCACAGGCTTTGAGCCACAATATGAATGATCTGATTATGTTTACCCTCTGCCAATTAGCTCATGGCTTAGATAGTAATACAGAGATTAAAACCTTTGGGGTTCTGCTTTCTTACTTAGCCACAAAAGCTGCATGGTGGCACAGTGGTTAGCACTGCTGCCTCACAGTGCCAAGGACCTGGGATCGATTCCCGGCTTGGGTCACTGTCTGTGTGGAGTCTGCACGTTCTCCCCGTGTCTGTGTGGGTTTCCTCCGGGTGCTCTGGTTTCCTCCCACACTCCAAAGATGTGCAGGTTAGATGGATTGGCCATGCTAAATTGCTGCTTAGTGTCTTAAGGTGTGCAAGTTAGGTGGCATTGCCATGATAAATTGTTCCACAGTGTCTTAAGATGTGCAGGTTAGGTGGATTGGCCATGCTAAATTGCCCCTTAGTGTCCAATGATGTGCAGGTTAGGTGGATTGGCCATGCTAAATTGCCCCTTAGTGTCCAAAGGTGTGCGGGTTAGGTGGATTGGCCATACTAAATTGCCCTTTAGTGTCCAAAGATGTGCAGGTTAGGTGGATTGGCCATGCTAAATTGCCCCTTAGTGTCCAAAGATGTGCAGGTCAGGTGGATTGGCCATGCTAAATTGCCCTTTAGTGTCCAAAGATGTGTAGGTTGGATGGGTTGGCCATGCTACATTGCCCTTTAATATCCAAAGATGTGCAGGTTAAGTGGATTTGCCATGCTAAATTACCCTTTAGTTTCCAAAGATGCGCAGGTTAGGTGGATTACCCATGCTAAATTGCCCCTTCGTGTCCAAAGATGTGCGGGTTAGGGGGATTGGACAAGCTTAGAGTTATGGGGCAGGGGATTGGGACTCGGTAGGATGCTCTTTCAGAGGGTCAGTGCAGATTTGATGGGCCAAATGGCCTCTTCTTGACTGCATGAGATTCAATTATTCGGTTCCTTTGTCTCTTCCTTTGTCCTACCAATGTTGTTGGTGCCCAGGGAGTCGGCGACAATTGGATCCTTCCCCTTGTGCTCCATATTCCTCTACAGCCCTGAGGAGGTGCCCTTCACTCTGGCGCTGGAAGGCAACACAGCCTTCGGCCCTCACGCTGTCAGCTACAGGGAACAACATCCTGGCATCCCGCCTAACAATTGCCCATCATTTGACATCAAGAGGCTAAGGAAATTCGGCATGTCCACTACAACTCTCACCAACCTTTACAGCGGCACCGTAGAAATCATCCTTTCCAGATGTATCACAGCTTGGTATGGCTCCGGCTCTGCCCAAGACTGCAAGAAACTACAAAGGGTTGTGTGAACATAGCCCAGTCCATCACACAAACTAGCCTCCTATCCATTGACTCTGTCTACACTTCCTGCTGCCTCGGAAAAGCAGCCAGCATAATTAAGGTCCCCACGCTCCCCGGACATTCTCTTTTCCACCTTCTTCCGTCAGGAAAAAGGTACAAAAGCCTGAGATCTAATACCAACCGACTCAAGAACAGCTTCTTCCCTGCTGCCATCAGACTTTTGAATGGATATTAAGCTGATCTTTCTCTAGCTATGACTGTAACACTACATTCTGCACTCTCTCCTTTCCTTCTCTATGAACGGTATGCTTTGTCTGTAAAGCGCGCAAGAAACAATACTTTTCACTATATCCCAATACATATGACTATAATAAATCAAATCAAAGAATCATCAGTTCACTGTCACATTTTGTACTTTGAAATAAATGTCTGCGGCATTCTGTCCATCGTAACTCCAATGAACGGAATAGGCCTGGAGGTCATGTCAGGTGCTATACAAATGCAAATCTTTCCTTCTGTCACCGATGGTGGGTGAAGGAATAAAGTCTGCGGGTTATGTATTTTTATCCTGGCAAGGAGCGATGCAAAATGTCTCACAGGCTAAAAACATTTATTATTGAAAGCAAAAGGGGGTTAAAAATGGCCTGAGGCAGTGTGTGTTCTGAACACGAATGAAAACCATCCTCCACTAAAGATGTAACCACGGAAGAGAAAATCTTTTAATTGCTCACTTACTCCCAATAATTCTGGTCTTTTCTCCTCACCCTGTGCCCCGTCATTTAATTTTATGTTGCTGTGCTGTGTTATAACAACAACATAGAACAGAGAACATAGAACATTACAGCGCAGTACAGGCCCTTCGGCCCTCGATGTTGCGCCGACCAGTGAAACCAATCTAAAGCCCATCTATCCAACACTATTCCAATATCATCCACATATTTATCCAATGACCATTTGAATGCTCTTAATGTTGACGAGTCCACTACTGCTGCAGGCAGGGCATTCCACGCTCCTACTACTCTCTGAGTAAAGAACCTACCTCTAACATCTGTCCTATATCTATCACCCCTCAATTTAAAGCTATGTCTCCTCGTGTTAGCCATCACCATCCGAGGAAAAAGGCTCTCACTATCCACCCTATCGAATCCTCTGATCATCTTGTATGCCTCTATTAAGTCACCTCTTAACCTTCTTCTCTCTAACAAAAACAACCTCAAGCCCCTCAGCCTTTCCTCATACGAATTTCCCACCATACCAGGCAACATCCTGGTAAATCTCCTCTGCACCCTTTCCAACACTTCCACATCCTTCCTATAATGCGGCGACCAGAACTGTATGCAATACTCCAAGTGTGGCCACACCAGAGTTTTGTACAGTTGCAACATGACCTCCTGGCTCCGAAACTTAATCCCTCTACCAATAAAAGCTAACACACCGTACGCCTTCTTAACAACCCTATCAACCTGGGTGCCAACTTTCAGGGATCTATGCACATGGACACCCAGATCCCTCTGTTCATCCACACTACCAAGTATCTTACCATTAGCCCAGTACTCTGTATTCCTGTTACTCCTTCCAAAGTGAATCACTTCTCACTTGCATTCATAAAGCACCTTTCATACGGTAATGATGTGGAGATGCCGGTGTTGGACAGGGGTGGACAGAATGAGAGGTCACACGGCACCAGGTTATAGTCCAACAGGTTTATTTGGAATCACAAGCTTTCGGAGCGCTGTTCCTTTGTCAGGTGAACTGGAGCAAGGTACACAGGCACAGAATATTGGAATTCTTAATTCCAGTCTCTTCAATTGAACTCAAATTTCACCATCTGCTGTGGTGGGATTCGAACCCAAGATTCCTGGAACATTAGCTGAGGTTCTTGATTTATAATCCAGCGATAATACCATTCGACCTTCGCCTCCCCAAGGTTTAGCACCTTCTCACTCCTTCTCACCCAGCCTCCCATCCATTGACTCTGTCTACACTTGCATTTTGTAATGGGGGGCTGGGGGTGGGGGGGGTTGTGGGCGGCAGGGAATGGGGTTGCCATCGGCGGGATCGGAAGATCCTGCCATCGGGGGAAGGACCGGAAAATCCCCGCCCTGCGACTCCAAGGTGACCAAAGCACGATAGCCTGACGCTAACAGGTAATCAAGAAAGGATAAGGACAAGACAGTGTAGGCCGGCTGAATAACCAGTCTTATGGGTAATCACGAGTGCTAATAGACAAATGCAAGCAATTAAGTCCAATCCGTATGTGTAAAGTGCCAACAGGCTGCATAACAAATGAAGGGATGACCTACAAACCGATAATGATTGACCTGAGGAAGGTGCAGCACTCCGAAAGCTTGTGATTCCAAATAAACCTGTTGGTGTTGTGAGACTTCTTACTGTGCCCACCCGAGTCCATGCGGCATCCCAACATCACCGATAATTTAAGGCAGAGAGACAGTTACAAACAATCAAAGAGTGAGAAGGTGCAGGGAGGCGATGGCCTAGTGGTATTATCGCTAGACTATTAATCCAGAAACTCAGCTCATGTTCTGGGGACCTGGGTTCGAATCCCGCCATGGCAGAATTTGAATTCAATAAAAAAATCTGGAATTAAGAATCTAGTGATGATCGTGAAACCATTGTCAGAAAAACCCGTCTGTTTCACTAATGTCCTTTCGGGAAGGAAATCTGCCATCCTTACCTGGTCTGGCCTACATGTGACTCCAGAGCCACAGCAATGTGGTTGACTCTCAACTGCCCTTGGGCAACTAGGGATGGGCAATAAATGCTGGCCGGCCAGCGACGTCCATGTCCTACAAATGAATAAAAAAAAAGTGGGAAAAAGTTGCCGCAAGAGGTTAAGATCTGGAATGAACTCCCTGAGAGTGTGGCGGAGGCAGATTGAGTCGTAATGTTCGAGAGGCAATCAGACAAAGACCATAAAATGTGGAGCAGAAATAGGCCATTCAGCCCATCGGGTCTGCTCCACCATTTGATGAGATCATGACTGATCTGATGTGATAATCCTCAATTCCACTTTACCGCCTTATCCCTGTAACACTGCACGGGTACATGGAAAGAGTGGGGATCTGCCATCCTTACCCGGCCTGACCACATGTGACTCCAGAGCCCAGCAATGTGGTTGACTCTCAACTGCCCTCGGGCAACTAGGGATGGACAATAAATACTGGCCCAGCCAGCGATGCCCATGTCCCACAAATGAATCAAAAAAATTCCCTTTTGTCCACCTCCCATAGTATGGATTGGGCAACATGGTGGCACAGTGCTTAGCACTGCTGCCTCGGAGCGCCAGGGACCCGAGTTCAATTTCGGCCTTGGGTGACTGTGTGGAGTTTGCACATTCTCCCCATATATGTGTGAGTTTCCTCCGGGTGCTCCGGTTTCCTCCCACACTCCAACGATGTGCACGTTAGGGTGGATTGGCCATGCTAAATTGCCCCTTAGTGTCCAAAGATGTGCAGGTTACGTGGATTGGCCATGCTAAATTGCCCCTTAGTGTCCAAAGATGTGCAGGTTACGTGGATTGGCCATGCTAAATTGCCCCTTAGTGTCCAAAGATGTGTAGGTTAGGTGGATTGGCCATGCTAAATTGCCCCTTAGTGTCCAAAGATGTGCAGGTTAGGTGGATTGGCCATGCTAAATTGCCCCTTAGTGTCCAAAGATGTGTAGGTTAGGTGGATTGGCCATGCTAAATTGCCCCTTAGTGTCCAAAGATGTGTAGGTTAGGTGGATTGGCCATGCTAAATTGCCCCTTAGTGTCCAAAGATGTGCAGGTTAGGTGGATTGGCCATGCTAAATTGCCCCTCAGTGTCCAAAGATGTGTAGGTTAGGTGGATTGGCCATGCTAAATTGCCCCTTAGTGTCCAAAGATGTGTAGGTTAGGTGGATTGGCCATGCTAAATTGCCCCTTAGTGTCCAAAGATGTGTAGGTTAGGTGGATTGGCCATGCTAAATTGCCCCTTAGTGTCCAAAGATGTGTAGGTTAGGTTAATTGGCCATGCTAAATTGCCCCTTAGCGTCAGGGTAAATATGTGGGGTTGCGGGGATAGGGCCTGGGTGGGATTGTGAACAGTGCAGACTCGATGGGCCGAATGGCCTCCTTCTGCACTGATTGGATTTAATGCAAGTACATCTTTTTCTTCACATTCAATCTTTCCCTTTCGTTCTTTATTCATCCATTGTTCTCTGTAATTAGGTTGCTTGTTGTTTTGGCTTTTCATTGCAATATGTTACTCTGAGTTCCATTGATTCACCGTGTATACATTTCCCACTGCCTCTCTGGTTCTCTGTCTCTTTCAAGAATTCCTCCCAGTTCAACTACTCCCTTAGTTCCAGCCTATTTCCTCATAATTTGTTGTTTACCAAACAATTACCCTGGCCTTTGTTCTACTGATGTCACTATCGATCCTAGTCTTGAACATCGCGACACTGGCCTCGTTCCTGTTCAGATGCTTCAATGCCTACGTTAGGGTTCGATTCTCGCTGGAAGTAGAGACTCCAGCAGGGCTATGGACCAAATGCAGGAAGGATTAGGCAATTGGGGTAGCACAGTGGTTAGCACTGCCGCCTCACAGCGCCATGGACCTGGGTTCGATTCCAGCCTCGGGTAACTGTGTGGAGTTTGCACGTTCCCCCATGTCTCTCTGGATCTCCTCTTGTTGCTGTGGTTTCCTCCCACAGTCGAAAGATGTGCGGTTAGGTGGATTGGCCATGCTAAATTGCCCCTTGGTGTCCAAATATGTGTAAGTCACGTGGATGTGCTAAATTGCCACTGAGTGTCCAAAGATGTGCAGGTTAGGTTGGATTGGCCATGCTAAATTGCCCCTTAGTGTCCAAAAATATGCAGGTTAGGTGGATTGGCGATGCTAAATTGCCCCTTAATGTCCAAAGATGTACGCATTAGGTGGATTGGCCATGCTAAATTGCCCCCTAGTGTCCAAAGGTGTACAGGTTAGGTGGATTGACCATGCCAAATTGCCCCTTCATGCCCAAAGATTTGTAGTTTTGGTGGATTAGCCATGCTAAATTGCCCCTTAGTGTCTAAAGATGTATAGGTTCGGTGGATTGGCCATGCTAATTTGCCTCTGAGTGTCCAAAGATGTGCAGGTTAGGTGGATTGGCCATGCTAAATTGCCCCTTACTGTCCAAAGATGTGCAGGTTAGGTGGATTGGCCATGCTAAGTTGCCCCTTACTGTCCAAAGATGTGCTGGTTAGGTGGATTGGCCATGCTAAATTGCCCCTTACTGTCCAAAGATGTGCAGGTTAGGTGGATTGGCCATGCTAAATTGCCCCTTACTGTCCAAAGATGTGCAGGTTAGGTGGATTGGCCATGCTAAATTGCCCCTTACTGTCCAAAGATGTGCATGTTAGGTGGATTGGCCGTGCTAAATTGCCCCTTACTGTCCAAAGATGTGCAGGTTAGGTGGATTGGCCATGCTAAATTGCCCCTTACTGTCCAAAGATGTGCAGGTTAGGTGGATTGGCCATGCTAAATTGCCCCTTACTGTCCAAAGATGTGCATGTTAGGTGGATTGGCCGTGCTAAATTGCCCCTTACTGTCCAAAGATGTGCAGGTTAGGTGGATTGGCCATGGTAAATTGCCCCTTAGTGTCCAAAGATGTGTTGGTTAGGTGGATTGGCCATGCTAAATTGCCCCTTACTGTCCAAAGATGTGCAGGTTAGGTGGATTGGCCATGGTAAATTGCCCCTTAGTGTCCAAAGATGTGCAGGTTAGGTGGATTGGCCATGCTAATTTGCCCCTTAGTGTCCAAAGATGTGCAGGTTAGGTGGATTGGCCATGGTAAATTGCCCCTTAGTGTCCAAAGATGTGCAGGTTAGGTGGATTGGCCATGCTAAATTGCCCCTTAGTGTCCAAAGATGTGAATTCTCCCACTGTTGTGAAGGGCAGGAGAAGTCCTCTGAGAGTTAATGTGTCGGGTCTAAATGGGAAGTGTTCTCCAGAAGGATCATTCAGACTCTCTTGTTTCTCCCTCCGCAGACACTGCCAGACCGGCTGTGTTTATCCAGCATTTTCTCGCTTTATGTCGGATTTCCAGCATCCACAGTATTTCACTTGTATTTGATAGATTGAAGGTGATTGGTGGAAGGATTAGACGGGACATGAAGGAAAGACTTTTCCACCCAGAGGGTGGTGGGTGTCTGGAATTAGCTGCTGGTGGTTATGGCTGCAGTTCTCATCTCATTGAACGGGTATTTGGATCAGTGTCTGAAGCTGGAACCTGGAACCTCAGGATCAGGCGCTGGAAAACGGGATTAAAATGAGTTTCTTTAAAGTTAAAATGGTTTATTCTTTCTCGTTTTTGGAAAGCACATACAGGATGGGCTGAATGGTCTCTTTCTACTCTGTAACCTCCCTATGGTTCCACATTCTACTAATTCCCACCCGATTATATGACCAATCATCTTCAATGTTAATCCATTTGTTGTCCCCGTTAGTGGGCAAAGTTTATTCCCATATATCCCCTTGTAAAGAACAAAGAACAGTACGGCACAGGAACAGGCCCTTCGGCCCACCAAGTCTGTGCCCACACGGATGCCTCTCTAATCTAATGTTTTCTTGCCTCTACATGGTCCATATCCCTCTATTCCCTGCCTATTCCTGTATCCCAGCCAGAACATTGGATAGAATCTGCTTCCACCACCTCATCCGGCAGCGCGTTCCAGGCATTCACCACCCTCCGTGTGAAAAACTTCCCCTCACCTCTCTTTACTAACCTTGGTAAGGCTCCATTTGCGAGTAATTCTGGTCACCACACTGCCAGAAAGATGTGGAAGCTTTGGAGAGAGTGCGTAGAAGGTTCACCAGGATGTTGCCTGGTCTCGAGGGTGTTGGCTACGAGGAGAGGTTGAATAAACTAGGATTGTTTTCACTGGAAAGACAGAGGCTGAGGGGAGACCTGATAGAGGTCTACAAAATGATGAGAGGCGTAGACAGGGTGGATAGTCAGAGGCTTTTTCCCCAGGGTGGAAGTGTCAATTACAAGGGGCACAGGTTCAAGGTGAGAGGGGGAAAGTTTAAGGGAGATTGGGAGTTTAAGGGAGCCGGATTAGGCAGGAATTGGTGGATGTTGATTGGGAGAGGATGTTCGAGGGTAAGTCCGCATCTGGCATGTGGGAGTCTTTTAAGGAACTATTGATAAGGCTGCAGGATAGGCATGTGCCTGTAAAAAGGAAAGATAGGAAAGGTAGGATTCGAGAGCCGTGGATAACCAGGGAAATTGAGGATCTGATTAAAATGAAAAGGGAGGCGTACGTTAAGTCCAGGCAACAGAAAACAGATGGAGCTCTGGAGGAATACAGAGAGAGTAGGAAAGAACTCAAACGGGGAGTTAGAAGGGCAAAAAGAGGTCACGAGATGTTCTTGGCAGGCAGGATTAAGGAGAATCCTAAGGCATTCTATTCATACGTTAGGAACAAAAGAGTTGTCAGGGAGAAAATCGGACCTCTCAGGGACAAAGGAGGGGAATTATGCTTAGAACCCAAGGGAATAGGGGAGATCCTAAAGGAATACTTTGCATCGGTATTCACGAAGGAGAGGGGCGTGTTAACCGGGAGTGTCTCGGAGGGAGGTGTTGACCCGTTAGAGAAAATCTCCATTACAAGAGAGGAAGTGTTAGGTTTTTTAGGGAACATTAAAACTGACAAAGCCCCAGGGCCTGATGGCATCTATCCTCGACTGCTCAGGGAGATGAGAGATGAAATTGCTGGGCGTCTGACGGAAATCTTTGTCGCTTCTTTGGACACGGGTGAGGTCCCTGAGGATTGGAGGATAGCGAATGTGGTCCCGTTGTTTAAGAAGGGGAGCAGGGATAACCCAGGAAATTATAGGCCGGTGAGCTTGACGTCCGTGGTAGGGAAGTTGTTGGAGAGGATTCTTAGAGACAGGATGTATGTGCATTTAGAACGGAACAATCTCATTAGTGACAGACAGCATGGTTTTGTAAGAGGGAGGTCGAGCCTTACAAATTTGGTGGAGTTTTTTGAGGAAGTGACAAAAACGGTTGATGAAGGAAGGGCCGTGGATGTCGTCTATATGGATTTCAGTAAGGCATTTGACAAAGTTCCACATGGCAGGTTGGTTAAGAAGGTTAAGGCTCATGGGATACAAGGAGAAGTGGCTAGATGGGTGGAGAACTGGCTTGGCCATAGGAGACAGAGGGTAGTGGTCGAAGGGTCTTTTTCCGGCTGGAGGTCTGTGACCAGTGGTGTTCCGCAGGGCTCTGTACTGGGACCTCTGCTATTTGTGATATATATAAATGATTTGGAAGAAGGTGTAACTTGTGTAATCAGCAAGTTTGTGGATGACACGAAGATGGCTGGACTTGCGGATAGCGAAGAGCATTGTCGGGCAATACGGCAGGATATAGATAGGCTGGAAAATTGGGCGGAGAGGTGGCAGATGGAGTTTAATTCGGATAAATGCGAAGTGATGCATTTTGGAAGAAATAATGTAGGGAGGAGTTATACAATAAATGGCAGAATCATCAGGAGTATAGAAACACAGAGGGACCTAGGTGTGCAAGTCCACAAATCCTTGAAGGTGGCAACACAGGTGGAGAAGGTGGTGAAGAAGGCATATGGTATGATTGCCTTTATAGGACGGGGTATAGAGTATAAAAGCTGGAGTCTGATGATGCAGCTGTATAGAACGCTGGTTAGGCCACATTTGGAGTACTGCGTCCAGTTCTGGTCGCCGCACTACCAGAAGGACGTGGAGGCGTTAGAGAGAGTGCAGAGAAGGTTTACCAGGATGTTGCTTGGTATGGAGGGTCTTAGCTATGAGGAGAGATTGGGTAAACTGGGGTTGTTCTCCCTGGAAAGACGGAGAATGAGGGGCGATCTAATAGAGGTGTACAAGATTATGAAGGGGATAGATAGGGTGAACGGTGGGAAGCTTTTTCCCAGATCAGAAGTGACGTTCATGAGGGGTCACGGGCTCAAGGTGAGAGGGACGAAGTATAACTCAGATATTAGAGAGATGTTTTTTACACAGAGGGTGGTGGGGGCCTGGAATGCGCTGCCAAGTAGGGTGGTGGAGTCAGGCACGCTGACATCGTTTAAGACTTACCTGGATAGTCACATGAGCAGCCTGGGAATGGAGGGATACAAACGATTGGTCTAGTTGGACCAAGGAGCGGCACAGGCTTGGAGGGCCGAAGGGCCTGTTTCCTGTGCTGTACTGTTCTTTGTTCTTTGTTCTTTGTTCTTTGAGAGGAGATGGGTGGGATTTTCTATCCCCCGCTCA
The DNA here is from genome assembly GCF_964213995.1 of Mustelus asterias. Lineage (NCBI taxonomy): Eukaryota > Metazoa > Chordata > Chondrichthyes > Carcharhiniformes > Triakidae > Mustelus > Mustelus asterias. The sequence continues at coordinate 12,623,569 of NC_135821.1, forward strand.
CCCCTCACCGCCCACTCCCACCTCCACCGCCACCTTTGGAGCGGCACGGTGGCACAGTGGTTAGCACTGCTGCCTCACAGCGCCAGGGACCCGGGTTCAATTCCCAGCTTGGGTCACCGTCTGTGCGGAGTTTGCACATTCTCCCCATGTCTGCGTGGGTTTCCTCCGGGTGCTCCGGTTTCCTCCCACAGTCCGAAAGAGGTACAGGTTAGGTGCATTGGCAATGCTAAATTTCCCCTTAGTGTCCCGGGATGTGTAGGTTAGAGGGATTAGCAGGATAAATATGTGAGGTTACGGGGATAGGGCCTGGGTGGGATGTTGTCGGTGCAGACTCGATGGCCCGAGTGGCCTCCTTCTGCACTGTAGGATTCTATGGTTTCTATGATTAACACTGCAATGGAGTTACTGTGAAAATCCCCCCAGTTGCCACACTCCGGCGCCTGTTCGGGTACACTGAGGGAGAATTTAGCACGGCCAATGCACCCTAGCCAGCACATCTTTTGGAGTGTGTGAGGAAAGCAGAGGAAACCCACGCAGACACGGGGAGAATGAGCAAACTCCACACAGACTGTGACCCAAGCCAGGAATCGAACACGGGACCCTGAGTTGTGCGGCAGCAGTGCTAACCACTGTGCCACCATGCCGCCCCGAGGAGGTACAGAGGGGATTCACCAGGATGTTGCCAGGGATGGAGCATTTGTGCTACAAGGAGAGACTGGATAGGTTTGGATCGTTTTCTTGAGACGCAGAGAAGGCTTGGGGTGGGGTGGCGGTGGGGTGACATGATTGAAGTGTATAAGATTATGAGGGGTATGCACAAGATTAAAGTTTAAAGTTTATTTTTAGTCACAAGTAGGCTTCCCTAACACTGCAATGAAGTCATTGTGAAAGCATGGGCAATCCATCTAACCCGCACATCATTGGACACTAAGGGGCAATTTAGCATGGCCAATCCACCTAACTCGCACAGCTTTGGACTGTGGGAGGAAACCGGAGCACCCGGAGGAAACCCACGCAGACATGAGGGAGAACGTGCAAACTCCACACAGACTGTCACTCAGGGTTGGATTCGAACCCGGGTCCCTGGCGCTGTGAGACAGCAGTGCTAACCACTGTGCCACCCATGGGTAACAGAGGCGGGAAACCTCACAACCTTTAAAGAATACATGGGTGAGCACTTGAAATGCTGCAACATCCAGGGGAATGGGCCGAGTGCTGGGAAATGGGATAGTGTAGTTTTGTCGGTGCAGACTCGACGGGCTGAAGGGCCTCTTCTGTGCTTTACGACTTCATTTGGTGAATTTTCCCGCTCTGCCCACCACAGGGATCATAGTTCGTTTGCGGGGGGAGGGGGGGTGCGAGGGGGTCGGTGGGGTGGGGGGGGGGGGGGGGGGGGTGGTGGTGGACGTGAGGGGCGGATCATGGAAAGATCTATTGACGTCGGGCAGAATTTTCCGGTTTCGAGGCAAGCGTGGCCAGAGGATCCCGCCCTATGACTCTAAAAGCCCGCCCAGTGGGTCAGCATTGGTGAAGTGAAAAGTTAGAAAGGCCAGGAGAATGGGAAGGTAAATGGAGAGTGACCGGGATAATGGAGGGGAACGGGGTTCCGGACCATCGAGTCCTGAGGAGCTCTATTTGAAGGACAGCCGCAGATATTTCATCATTTCCAATGCCAATATGAACTTGTCCCTTTCTATTGGGGCGGCACGGTAGCACAGTGGTTAGCACTGCTGCTTCACAGCTCCAGGGATCTGGGTTCGATTCCCGGCTTGGGTCACTGTCTGTGTGGAGTTTGCACATTCTTCCTGTGTCTGCGTGGGTTTCCTCCGGGTGCTCCGGTTTCCTCCCACAGTCCAAAGATGTGCGGGTTAGGTTAATTGGCCATGCTAAATTGCCCCTTAGTGTCCCGGGATGCATAGGTTAGAGGGATTAGCGAGTAAATATGTGGGGATATGGGGATAGGGCCTGGGTGGGATTGTGGTCGGTGCAGACTCGATGGGCCGAATGGCCTTTTTCTGCACTGTAGGGTTTCTATGATTTCTATGAGAAGCAAGTCCTAATTAAATTACAACCCATAAACTAGGAATAGAATCATTTTTTTATTATTCCATTTTATGAACCGCAACTTGAATTAAATATAGTTTCATGCACAACCGATTGCAGAAGAAAGCAGTAATATTGCAACTGTGAGGGTTGGATTCAATGTAAACGTCCACAATATAAGGTTATAATCTTTACTGGGTTAACTGTAAACTGGTGGACACCAACAGTCATAGAAATTAGCTTTGAGTTGCAATATTTTTTTAATAAATAGTTATATGAATTTAAATACTGGATACTTAAATATGGTGGCACAGTGGTTAGCACTGCTGCCTCACAGCAAGAAGTTTAACAACACCAGGTTAAAGTCCAACAGGTTTATTTGGTAGCAAAAGCCACACAAGCTTTCGAGGCTCTGAGCCCCTTCTTCAGGTGAGTGGGAATTCTGTTCACAAACAGAACTTATAAGACACAGACTCAATTTACATGAATGCGCCACAGCGCCAGGGACCCGGGTTCGATTCCCGACTCGGGTGACTGTCTGTGTGGAGTCTGCACGTTCTCCCCGTGTCTGCGTGGGTTTCCTCCGGATGCTCCGGTTTCCTCCCACAGTCCAAAGGATGTGCTGGTTAGGTGCATTGGCCGTGCTAAATTCTCCCTCAGTGTACCCGAACTGGCGCCGTGCTAAATTGCCTCTTAGTGTCAGGGGGACGAGCGAGGGTACATGCATGGGGTTATGGGGATAGGGCCTGTGTGGGATTGTGGTCGGTGCAGACTCGATGGGCCGAATGGCTTCCTTCTGCACTGTAGGATTCTATGAGTTGTAGTGTGAACAGATGTTTTAAGACTGGACTATCAATAATAGTTATTCAGAATGATAGCTTTAAACGTCAAGCCAATCCTTCAGTTTTTTCCTCTCGAACCTTCTTTCTTATTATTTTCTTAAAGAAAATAAAAGGTAACAAGATATTGGGGGAGAATTTTCCCATATCGCCTGCCACGGGAATCGGAGTGGGAGGGGGCAGAGATGGAAAGGTCCATTGACCCCGAGCAGGATTTTCCAGTTTCAGGGCGAGCGAGGTCGGAAAATTCTGCCCATTATCTCCTTAAAAGGGGAGGCAGTGACCTAGTGGTATTATCAATCGACTGGATTATTAATCCAGAAGCTCAGCTAATGTTCTGGGGGACCCGGGTTCGAATCCCGCCACGGCAGATGATGGAATTTGAATTCAATTTTAAAAATCTGGAATTAAGAATCTACTGATGACCATGAAACCATTGTCGATTGTTGGAAAAACCCACCTGGTTCACTAATGTCCCTTTAGGGAAGGAAATCTGCCGTCCTTACCCGGTCTGGCCTACATGTGACTCCAGAGCCACAGCAACGTGGTTGACCCTTAACTGCCTTCGGGCAACTGGGGATGAGCAATAAATGCTGGCCCAGCCAGCGATGCCTGCTAAGATATGCGGGTTAGCTCGATTGGCCATGATAAATTGCCCCTAGTGCCAGGGGAATAAGCAGGGTATGTACGTGGGGTTATGGGGATAGGGCCTGGGGTGGGGATGTTGTCGGTGCAGACTCGATGGGCCGAATGGCCTTCTTCTGCACTGCAAGGATTCCATGATTCTATGATCCCATGAACAAATCAAACAAAGAAGCTTGCTCTCTCTTTCCCTCTCTCCCTCTCTTTACCCCACTCTTTCTCTCGGCCCCGAGTGGGTGGGACTTGGGGGGAGTGGGAGGAAGAGCGGTGGTATATTTTGAGGCTCCTGTGGGATTTCCTGCTACCTCCAGTGATCCCACCCCCCAGAAAAGTGAGCGGAAAATCTACCAGACGGTGTTTCTACAGTTCTTCAGCTGAGCTGAGGAGAACTTTCTTCACCCAGAGGGTGGTGAATGTGTGGAATTCACTCCCACAGAAAGTAGTTGAGGCCAAAACGTTGTGTGATTTCAAGAAGAAATTAGATATAGCTCTTGGTGATAAAGGGATCAAGGGATATGGGAGGAAAGGGGGGGAAATCAGGTTATTCATAGAATCATAGAATCCCTACCTTGCAGAAGAGGCCATTCATCCCATCGAGTCTGCACCGACTCTCTGACTGAGTATCTCACTCAGGCCCTCTCCCCCGCCCTATCCTCATAATGCCACAGATTTCCCATGGCTAATCCATCTAACCTACACATCTTGGGACTAAGGGCATGCTAAATTGCCCCTTAGTGTCCAAAGATGTACGGGTTAGGTGGATTGGCCGTGCTAAATTGCACCTTACTGTCCAAAGATGTGTAGGTTAAATGGATTGGCCATGCTAAATTATCCCTTACTGTCCACATATGTGTACGTTAGGTGGACTGGCCACGCTAAATTGCCCCTTAGTGTCCAAAGGTATGCTGGTTAGATGGACTGGCCATGCTAAATTTCCCCTTACTGTCCAAATATGTGCAGGTTAGCAGGATTGGCCATGCTAAATTGCCCCTTACTGTCCAAAGATGTAGGTTAGGTGGATTGGCCATGCTAAATTGCCCCTCAGTGTCCAAAGATGTATGGGTTAGGTAGATTGGCCGTGCTAAATTGCCCCTTACTGTCCAAAGATGTGTAGGCTAGATGGATTGGCCATGCTAAATTGCCCCTTACTGTCCAAAGATGTGTAGGTTAGGTGGATTGGCCATGCTAAATTACCCCTTAGTGTGCAAAGATGTGCAGATTAGGGTGGATTGGCCATGTTAAATTGCCCCTTAGTGTCCAAAGATGTGCAGGTTAGGGTGGATTGGCCATGTTAAATTGCCTTAGTGTCCAAAGATGTGCAGGTTAGGTGGATTGGCCGCTTCACGTCAGGAGGAATAGCAGGGTAAATGTGTGAGGTTACAGGGATAGGGCCCAGACGGGAGAGTTATTGATGCCGGCTCGATGAGCCAAATGGCCTCCCTTTGCACTGCGGGGATTCTATGATTCTATGAGCAAGTTAGCTGGATTGGCCATGCTAAATTGCCCCTTCATGTCAGTGGAGATTAGCAGGGTAAACATGTGAGGTTACGGGGCTCGGGGCTGGGTGGGATTGTTGTTGGTGCAGGCTCGATGGGCCAAATGGTCTCCTTCTGTGCTGTAGGGATCCTATGATTCTATGAAAAGGGAAGAGAAGGAGAGTTGGCGGGGGGAGGTGGGGGGCGGGGGCGGGGGAGGCGGGTGATGTGGGATGAAGAAACGGAAGAAGATAATGAAGGAAGGCGATTGTCCCGGGACACTGCAATCTCTGCCAAAGGTGGAAGGTTCTTGCATCTCCCTCCTACATTATTTATTACTGACAGGCTCTGCACACATTTCAAAGGACAATTTGGGCAGGCTGGATTCCAATCAGCGTACGATTAACAGAGCTTTCCAACAATATGAACTATGCACCAGAGTTACTGCGTCAAAGAGCCATATTCAGTAATAAATTTCCCCCTCCCCACCCCAGGGAAGAGGTTGCTAACCAACCATGGCTCAAAATGGCGGCAAAACATTGCCAAAAGCAGGAATTCTTGCAGGGGAGAGCATTAATTAGATCAGTGAAGCAGGTGAGCTTAATGGACTGATGCCCGATTTACACTTCAATTAAACTCGCATTTAATTAAACATTTAAAAGCTCTGCCATGCTCAGGAATTCTTGCTTGAAGCAACTGTTGACAAACACCCGTGCACATGAGGCCCCTATCCCTTGCGGAGCCCAGACTGAGCTCCAAGAAGACTGCAGTCGCTGGCAACGTTACGGTCATGATTTTTTAAAATTCACCCGTGGGACATGGGCGTCGCTGGCTGGGCCAGCATTTATTGCCCATCCCTAGTTGCCCAAGGGCAGTTGGGAATCTACCACATTCCTGTGGCTCTGGAGTCACATGTAGGCCAGACCAGGTAAGGATGGTTTTAAAGATAATTTTAATTTTAAAGATGGTTTTAAAGATAATTTTCCTTCCCTCAAGGGACATTAGTGAACCAGATGGGTTTTTCTGACAATCGACAATGGTTTCATGGTCATCAGTAGATTCTTAATTCCAGATTTTTAAAAATTGAATTCAAATTCCACCATCTACCGTGGCGGGATTCGAACCCAGGTCCCAAGGATATTAGTGAACCAGATGGCTTTTTTCTGACAATCGACTGTGCCACCATGCCACCCACAAATATGTTCAATGTTGGACCCTCCATCTGTGGGAGAAAATCCAAAGATTCACAACCCTTTGAGTGAAAGAGGGGCAGTGACGTAGTGATATTGTCACTGGTCTAGTGATCAAGTGACCCAGGGTAACGCTCTGGGGACGAGGGTTCGGATCCCACCTTGGCAGATGGTGAAATTCCAAAATCTGGAATGATGACCATCCAACTGTTAAAAAAAACCCCCATCCGGTTCACTAACGGGGCGGCACAGTGGCACAGTGGTTAGCACTGCTGCCTCACAGTGCCAGGGACCCAGGTTTGAATCCCGGCTTGGGTCACTGGGTCACTGTCTATCTGTCCGCACGTTCTCCCCGTGTCTGCGTGGGTTTCCTCCGGGTTCTCCGGTTTCCTTCCACAGTCCAAAAGACGTGCTGGTTAGTTGCATTAGCCATGCAAAATTCTCCCTCAGCGTACCTGAACAGGCACCCAAGTATGGTCACTAGGGGATTTGCACAGTAAGTTCATTGCAATGTTAATGTAAGCCTACTTGTAACAATAAATAGTGTCCCTTTAGGGAAGGAAATCTGCCATCCTTACCCGGTCTGGCCTACAGACCCACAACAATGTTAACTGCCCTCTGAAATGCCCTAGCAAACTGCTCATTTCAAGGGCAATTCAGGGATGGGCAATAAATGTTGGCCCTGCCAGCGACGCCCGAATCCCACGAATGAATTGAAAACAAAATTTCTCCTCTTCTCAGTCCTAAATTATCGACCCATTATCCCGAGACTGTGTCCCTCTGTGTTTTAGATTCCCCGAGCAACAGAAACAATCCTAAAGATCATAGAAATCATAGAAATCACGTAGCACGATTGCAGGGTGCTACGCAAGAATGTTATCAGGAAGAGTTGACACCCAGCCATGGAAGGAGATACTTGATCAGATGGCTGAACCTTAGTCACAGAGGTAAAGAATGGCTTGCAAGGAAGGGAGCGAGAGTTCGAGAGAGATGGAGAAAATTAGGGAGGGAATTAGGGAGCTAATCCCAAGCAGCCGGAGACATAGAAATCATAGAAATCATAGAAACCCTACAGTGCAGAAGGAGGCCATTCGGCCCATCGAGTCTGCACCGACCACAATCCCACCCAGGCCCTACCCCCACATATTTACCCGCTAATCCCTCTAACCTACGCATCCCAGGACTCTAAGGGGCAATTTTTAACCTGGCCAATCAACCTAACCCGCACATCTTTGGACATTTGTATGCCAAAGGCAGAGTGCTGTCAATTGGAGATGCGCAGGAGTTGGAGGGTCGCGGGGGGGTCTTGGAGGGTTGTAGGGTGGGAGGAGGTCGCAGAATTGGGGAGGGGATGAGGCCAGGGAGGGAATATAGATAGAAGATTGGAGATGTGCGGGTTAGGTGGATTGGCTAAATTAAAGTGTCAGGGGGATTAACAGGATGAATATGAGGGGTTACGGAATAGGGCCTGGGCGGGTTTGTGGTCGGTGCAGGCTCGATGGGCCGAATGGCCTCCTTCTGCACTGTAGATTCTATGAGGAGCAGGAGGAGGCCATTCGGCCCTTCGAGCCTGCTCCGCCATTCATCACGATCATGGCTGATCGTCCAACTCAATAACCTAATCCTGCTTTCTCCCCATAACCTTTGACCCCATTCGCCCCGAGTGCTATATCCAGCTTGAATATGAAGGCACGGATGAAAATTGTAATATTGTGCCATCGCTGGCCGGGGTCCATTGTATGTCAGCGAGCACACGCGTGACTCCAGGGCCACAGCAATGTGGTTGACTCTCAACTGCCCTCAGGCAACGAGGGATGGGCAATAAATGCTGGCCCAGCCAGCGACGGCCGTGTCCCATGAATGAATAAAAATTTTAAAAGGACATCCATCCGTGGCTCCCAACATCAGACCCTATTGGGGATGACTTTGATTGTGAGTGGAGGACTCCCCCTACTCCTGGAAAATAAAGTCATCCCTCATTATTGATGGCCACGTCCTCTTAGCAGAGTGAATTATCGAATCCGCCCGCTTTGGGGAAAGGAGATGGTGATTGATAGCTTCTGCAAGACTTGCCAAGTGTGGCATTCAGTCACTCAGTCACCCAGACAAGCTGTAAAGAGTACAGCTCCGCTCGCAACATGCTTTCAAACCCTCTGAACCGTCTGATTAAGAGAGTCTGCAACACGCTTCCAAGTAGCCATTATACTGCATAATCATCAAACTAATCCTTCAATTAGATGCCAGCCTGTAATTCAATCTCAGGCCATATTTCATATGGAAAGCATATAAGCCAGTTAGATTGCTATTCAAACTGTATCTCGATCTTCAAAGAACAAAGGACAGTACAGCACAGGAACAGGCCCTTCGGCCCTCCAAGCCTGCGCCAACTATGATGCCTGCCTAAATTAAAACCTTACAGAGTCTGTATCCTTCCATTCCCATCCTATTCATGTATTCGTCCAGATGCCCTTTAAATGCCACTATCATACCTGCTGATGCACTATCAATCGAGCAAAGACTAGTTTGTGTGCAAGAACAAATAGGCTTTTATTAGCAAAAGACTTGGAGCTCACCCATGCCGATGAACTGGTCCAGAGACTGAGGCAGGGGGTGGGGAGCAGTCACCTTTATACCTGGACCAGGGGGGGAGGAGTCCCAGGCAGGGCCGGCAGGGGCATGTCCAGGCATGTCACACACACACAGGCAATAAGCTAACAGTGGTTTACCACACCTGCTCCCACCATCTCCCAGGGCAGCGCGCTCCAGACTTTCACCACCCCCTGTGTAAAAAACCTGTCTCGCACATCTCCTCTAAACTTTTCCCCACCCACCTTAAACCTATGTCCCCGAGTACTTGACTTCTCTACCCCAGGAAAGAGAATCTGACTGTCACTAACCATTTTTCTAAATACGAATAATTCAAAATCCTCAAGCTAGCGTAGGGTCAAAGAGTACATTATATTCTTCATGTGGCAGCTATACAAAACCTTGGGTAGGCCGCATTTGGAGTATTGCATGCAGTTCTGGTCACCACACTATCAGAAGGACATGGAAGCTTTGGGGAGAGTGCTAAGAAGGTTCACCAGGTTGTTACCTAGTCTCAAGGGTGTGGGCTGTGACACAATTTAGCATGGCCAATCAATCCACCTAACCTATACATTTTTGGACACAAAGGTGCAATTTCGCATGGCCAATCCACCCAACCTAAACATCTTTGGAGTGTGGGAGGAAACCGGAGCACCTGGAGGAAACCCACACAGACATGGGGAGAATGTCCAAAGTCCACACAGGCAGTCACCCAAGCCGGGAATCGAACCTGGTGTCCCTGGCGCTGTGAGGCAGCAGTGCTAACCACTGTGCCACCGTGCCGCCCATGTTTCAATCGGATGTACCATCTGTCATATGTTACGTTAAAATGGACAACAGCAAAAAAGAATTGCCCCCTACTGTCCAAAGATGTGTGGGTTAGGTGGATTGACCATGCTAAATTGCCCCTTAGTGTCCAACGATGTGTAGGTTAGGTGGATTGGCCATGCTAAATTGCCCCTTAGTGTCCAAAGATGTGTGGGTTATGTGGATTGGCTATGCTAAATTGCCCCTTAGTGTCCAAAGATGTGTAGGTTGCGTGGATTGGCCATGCTAAATTGCCCCTTAGTGTCCAAAGATGTGTAGATTAGGTGGATTGGCCATGCTAAATTGCCCCTTAGTGTCCAAAGATGTGTAGGTTGCGTGGATTGGCCATGCTAAATTGCCCCTTAGTGTCCCAAGATGTGTAGATTTGGTGGATTGGCCACGTTAAATTGCCCCTTAGTGTCCAAAGATGTGTAGATTAGGTGGATTGGCCATGCTAAATTGCCCCTTAGTGTCCAAAGATGTGTAGGTTAAGTGGATTGGCCAGGCTAAATTACCTCTTAGTGTCCAAAGGTTAGTGAGGTAAATACGTGGGGTTACAGAGCAAACCTGGGTAAGAGTCAGTGCAGACTCGATGGGCCAGATAGTCTCGTTCTGCACTCACATTCGATGTTTCTACCCAGCTAGTTTTGAAAAACTGCATTGGAATGGGCATTGTGGATGGATTGGACAGTTCTCATTCACAGCATTCCACCAGAAATATTTGTGTAAACGCAGGGCTTCCTGAGAGAGTTAGACAGCCACACAGTCACCATACACAGCACGATCCAAACAGGCCCCAATGTTCTCACAGGACGATCAGATCATATCGGTGTTTACACCACTGAATATTTAGCAGATCAGCTTCGAGATTGTTTTATCGAAAGCTCTGTCAGATTTCCACATCACAGAATCATGGAATTCTATCTGTCCTTGGAGGCAAAGGACTAGGATGCTCCCTAGTTGCCCTTGAAGGGTTGAGACTCAACCACATTGCTGTAGCTCTGGAGTCACCTTATTTTATTTATTAGTCATTACATTAACACTGCAATGAAGTTACTGTGAAAATCCCCCAGTCGCCACACTCCGGCGCCTGTTTGGGTACACTGAGGGAGAATTTAGCACGGCCAATGCACCTAACCAGCACGTCTTTCAGACTGTGGGAGGAAACCGGAGCACCCGCATGAAACCCACACATGTAGGCCAGACCGGGTAAGGAAGTTAGATTTCCTTCCCTAAAGGACATTAGTGAAGCAGATGGGCTTTTCCAACAATGTACAATGGTTTCATGGTCATCAGTAGATTCTTAATTCCAGATATTTTTTATTGATTTCAAATTCCACCATCTGCCGTGGCGGGATTCGAACCCGGGTCCCCAGAACATTAGCTGAGCTTTTGGATTAATAGTCTAGCGATAATACCACGAGGCCATTGCCTCTCCGTGACGGCAGTAAGAAGTCTCACAACACCAGGTTAAAGTCCAACAGGTTTATTTGGCAGCACGAGCTTTCGGAGCGCTGCTTCTTCGTCAAGTGAGTGACTCGCCCTCAGTGCTCCGGTTTCCTCCCACAGTCCAAAGATGTGCGGGTTAGGTTGATTGGCCATGCTAAATTGACCCTAGTGTCAGGGGGATTGGCAGGGTAAATGTGTGGGGTTATGGGGATGGGGCCTGGGTGGGATTGTGGGGGTCGGTACAGACTCGATGGGCTGAGAGGTCTCCTTCTGCACTCCAGGGATTCTAAGATTCTCTGTGTTGAAGGCAGACAGCCCTATGAGAGTTGAAGTGTTGCCATCTCAATGGTGTAGACAGGCTCCCTTCATTTCCAATGCAGCTAATAGAAAGCTTTCCAATCAGAAAAGATACCAGCTAAAGCTGACAGCTCAGTCCACACCCCCTGCTGTGTTCGGCTTATGTGTATCCTTGCAGTATTTCTTAAGCATATGCCTCAGTGCACAGCTGCAAACTCACTCCCATATGGCAGTCCATGACTCATGAATATCTTTACTCGTCTCCTTAGCACTTCTGATACAGAAACAGTGGATCAAATTAATTGCTTTCTGAGAAGTCAAGCTATATTTTTTGAGATGTTGTGGGCAGTTGTGGGTGGCACGGTTGTGGCACAGTGGTTAGCACTGCTGCCTCACAGCGCCAGGGACTCCGGGCTCCATTCCCGGCTTGGGTCACTGTCTGTGCGGAGTCTGCACTTTCTCCCACCGTGTCGGCGTGGGTTTCCTCCGGGTGCTCCGGTTTCCTCCCTCAGTCCGAATGACGTGCTGGTTAGGGTGCATTGGCCATGCTAAAGTCTCCCTCAGTGTTACCCGAACAGGCACCGGAGTGTGGCGACTGGGGGATTTTCACAGTAACTTCATTGCAGTGTTAATGCAAGCCTACTTGTGGCACTAATGAATAAACTTTAAAAAAAGATGTGCAGGTTACGAGGATTGGCCAAGTTAAATTGCCCCTTAGTGTCCAAAGATGTATAGGTTAGGTGGATTGGCCATGCTAAATTGCCCCTTAGTGTCCAAAGATGTGTAGGTTAGGTGGATTGGCCATGCTAAATTGCCCCTTAGTGTCCAAAGATGTGTAGGTTAGGTGGATTGGCCATGCTAAATTGCCCCTTAGTGTCCAATAATGCAGTGATCAGGTGATGGAGGGGCAATGCTCTGAAAGCTCGTGCTACCAAATAAACCTGTTGGACTTTAATCTGGTGTTGTGAGACTACTTACTGTGCCCACCCCAGTCCAACGCCGGCAACTCCACATCATGTCCAATGATGTGCATGTTAGGTGGATTGGCCATGCTAAATTGCCCCTTAGTGTCCAAAGATGCACAGGTTAGGTGCATTGGCCATGCTAAGTTGCCCCTTAATGAAGGGCAAGGGCAGCAGACAATGGGAACACCACCACCTGCAAGTTCCCCTCCAAGCCACACACGATCCTGACTTGGAAATATATCGGCCGTTCCTTCGCTGTTGCTGGGTCAAAATCTGGGCACTGTCGGTGTGCCCACACCACATGGAAAACAATGGTTCAAAACCTTACTGCGGCGAGTAACTCACCTCCTGGTTCTCCAAAGCCAGACCACCATCTACAAGGCACAAGCCAGGAGTGTGATGGAATACTCCGCACTTCCCAGATGGGTGCAGCTCCAACAATACTCAAAAAGCTTAACACCATCTAGGACAAAGCAGCCCGTTTGATTGGCACCACATCCACAAACATTCACTCCCTCCACCACCGACGCTCAGTAGCAGCAGTGTGTACCATCTACAAGATGCACTGCAGTAATTCACCAAAGATCCTTAGACAGCACCTTCCAAACCCACGACCACTTCCATCTAGAAGGACAAGGGCAGCAGATACATGGGAACACCACCACAGGAGGTTCCCCTCCAAGCCACTCACCATCCTGACTTGGAAATATATCGGCCGGTCCTTCGCAGTCGTTGGGCCAAAATCCTGGAATTCCCTCCCGAATGGAATTGTGGGTCAACCCACAGCACAAGGACTGCAGTAATGCAAGAAGGCAGCTCACCACCACCTTCTCAAGGGGCAACTAAGGATGAGCAAAAATTGCTGACCTATAGTGATGCCCACATCTTATGAACATATCCACAAATGGAATGGGGTGGCACAGTGGTTAGCACTTCTGCCTCACAGTGCTTGGGACGCCGGGTTCGATTCCCAGCTTGGGTCACTGCCTGTGTGGAGTTGGCACGTTCTCCCCGTGTCTGCGTGGGTTTCCTCCGGGTGCTCCGGTTTCCTCCTACAGCCCAAAGATGTGCAGGTTAGGTGGATTGGCCGTGCCAAATTGCCCCTTAGTGTCAGGGGGACGAGCTGGGGTAAATGCATGGGGTCATGAGGATAGGGCCGGAGAGGGATTGTGTTTGGCGCAGACTCGATGGGCCGAATGGCCCTCCTTCTGCACTGTAGGATTCTATGATCTATGATCTAGGAGCAGGCCAATCGGCCCCTCGGGCCTGCTCTGCCATTCAATGGGATCGTGGCTGATTTGTTTGGGTTGAGTTTCACATTTCCCATCGACCCCCCCCGATGACCTTTGACTCCATTTTTTGACAAGAATCTATCTACCTCTGCCTGAAAAATATTCTGGGATCCGGCTTCCTTTGAGGTAAAGAATAAAAACGTTCAAGAAAGATCAACTAGGCATCTGCAATAAATATTGGCCTTTCCAACAACACCCACGCCCTGGGGAACAACGTAATGAAACAATGTTCTTGCTACCTTGACACATTGCCCTGGTATTTCATACTAGCAATCTCACAATGTCTGCCAAGGGGGGCCTGCCTCACGGGGGTGTGGGTCTGACCCTGGGGGAGGATCAGTGGGACTGGGGAAGGGGGGTCTGCCGGGGTGAAGGGAGTGAGGGATCGCCACTGCTCGGAGGAGTGGGCTGGACATCGGGGCGCTCCAGGGCGGGGGTCAGGGCTGGTCTGGGAATTGCTGTGGGGGCCACGATCGGGCCCTGGGGGGGTGCGGCTGGAGGGGCAGCACTGCGGGGGTCCCGGGCTGGCCAGTGATCGAGCTGGCCAGCAAATGGGGAGACTGACAGATCGGGGCTACTGCGCATGCGCAGAGTTCCAGAACTATCACACTCCGGCGCGAATAGGCCCCGCCCCCTGGGTTTTTAATGAGATTCAGGATTGTGAGCTCTGCAGTGCACAGAGCGTGGAGATTCAGGTCTGAAGCTGCGCTGAAAAAGCAGTCGCGATCGAGAACAGTTTTCCCACCAATTTAGCACTTTTGGGAGAATCACTCCCGTTATTTCCTGTCACATGACTGGTAGACTTGACTCCCTCTTGGGACATCTCTTGCTCTGTTGTATGACTGGTTCCAGAAACACAAATCTGCTGGACTGCTGGTTAGACATAGTTCTCATTACTCTCAGTTAATGGTCATACTGTTTGAATAAAGTCCATTTACTTGGTTGATTAAGACATCAATAGTCCAGATTCTGCTCGAGCAGATGCCTAATGGCGCCTGCCTTTAGTTGCGCTTGCGCACGTAGCATGGGTTTCCAAGATTTGGCAAGTCGTGCACGCCGCTACTTTCTCCCTGAGGGAAACCGTGAAGTGGAGACCAGAGGGAACAGGCCCGAGGGCCAGTTTTGCAACTTAGCCAATCTGCTTGCGTGACTGAGAATTAACCACGCAAATTCAAGGGGGGCAAGTTCAAGGTCACAGCAGGTCGAGAAAGAGAACTTAAAAGGAGGAAAAGAAAGAGAGTTGTTGGTGATTAAAGAGACGGCACGAGAAAGGAAAAACATCTCAAGTGATCATTCGACTGAGAATAGAATAGTGTACTTTATGCCCTTTACGCGTACCATCGGTTTAGCTCAGTTGGCTGGACAGCTGGTTCTTGATGCAGAATGACACCAACATAGAATCATAGAATCCCTACAGTGCAGAAAGAAGCCATTCAGTCCATCGAGTCTGCACCACCAACAATCCCACCCAGGGCCTATTCCTGTAACCCCACGTGTTTACCCTGCTAAACCTCCTGACATTAAGGGACAATTTAGCATGGCCAATCCACCCAACCTGCACATCTTTGGACACTAAGGGGCAATTTACCATGGCCAATCCATCTAACCCGCACATCTTTGGACACAAAGAGGCAATTTATCATGGCCAATCCACCCAACCTGCATATCTTTGGACACTAAGGGGCAATTTACCATGGCCAATCCACCTAACCTGCACATCTTTGGACACTAAGGGGCAATTTAGCATGGCTAATCCACCTAACCTGCACATCTTTGGACACCAACGGGCAATTTAGCATGGCCAATCCACCTAACCTGCACATCTTTGGACACTAAGGGGCAATTTAGCATGGCCAATCCACCCAACCTGCACATCTTTGGACACTAAGGGACAATTTAGCATGGCTAATCCACCTAACCTGCACATCTTTGGACACCAACGGGCAATTTAGCATGGCCAATCCACCTAACCTGCACATCTTTGGACACCAACGGGCAATTTAGCATGGCCAATCCACCTAACCTGCACATCTTTGGACACTAAGGGGCAATTTAGCATGGCCAATCCACCCAACCTGCACATCTTTGGACACTAACGGACAATTTAGCATGGCCAATCCACCTAACCTGCACATCTTTGGACACCAACGGGCAATTTAGTCTGGCCAATCCACCTAATCTGCACATCTTTGGACACCAACAGGCAATTTACCTTGGCCAATCCACCTAACCTGCATATCTTTGGAGCGTGGGAGGAAACCGGAGCACCTGGAGGAAACCCACGCAGACACGGGGAGAACATGCAAACTCCACACAGACAGTCATGGAGGGATTTGAACCCAGGTTCCTGACGTTGTGAGGTAGCAGTGCTAGCCACTGTGCCACCGTGCCACCAACAACATAAATTCAATTCCCACACTGGCTGAGGTTATTCATGAAGGCCCCGTCTTCTCAACCTTGCTTCTTGCCTGAGGTGTGGTGATCCTCAGGTTGAATCATCACCAGTCAACTTGCCTCCCCCTCAAAGCGGAGAGCAGCCTATGGTCATCTGGGGATGTGGCGACTTTACCTTACCTAGTGGTGGTGAGCCTGAGACCATGTTTTGCTGGCAGCGCAGAGGAGGTGGTTTTACTTACTGGTCTGGGGCCAGTTTTTGCCAGCTTCATGCTTGTTTGATAGTTGACCCTGTGGGGCACAGTGGTTAGTGCTGCTGCCTCACAGCGCCAGGGACCCGGGTTCGATTCCCGGCTTGGGTCACTGTCTGTGTGGAGTTTGCACGTTCTCCCCATGTCTGCGTGGGTTTCCTCCGGGTGCTCCGGTTTCCTCCCACACTCCAAAGATGTGCGGGTTAAGTGGATTGACCATGGCAAATTTCCCCTTTGTGTCAGGGGGACTAGCAGGGTAAGTAGGTGAGGTTACGGGAATAGGGCCAGGGTGGGATTGTTGTCGGTGCAGGCTCGATGGGCCGAATAGCCTCCTATAGGGACTCCATGTTTCAATAGCAACAGGCAAGGGTGGAAATAGAGAGCAGAAGGGGAGGCGATGGCCTAGTGATTTTATAGCTGGATTATCGATCGAGAAATTCAGCTAATGTTCTGGGGACCTGGGTTCGAAACCCACTGCGGCAGATGGTGGAATTTGAATTCAATAAAAAATAATCTGGAATTAGGAATCTACTGATGACCATGAAACCATTGTCGGAAATACCCACCTGGTTCACAAATGTCCTTTTAGGAAAGGAAATCTGCTGTCCTTATCTGGCCTGGCCTCCATGGGACTCCAGAGCCACAGCAATGTGGTTGACTCTCAGCTGTCCTCGGGCAACTAGGGATGGGCAATAAATGAATAAAAACAAAGAAACACCAGGAGGTTGAGAATGGTGTTTCTCTATGTGAACTTAAAGTACTTTTAGGGACTGTACCGTAACATGTTTTAGCCAGCCTCAGATATGGTGAGGTCTGAAGACAGGATGTTGCCAGGACTCAGGGGACTGAGTTACAGGGAGAGATTGGACAGGCTTGGACTTTGTTCTTTGGAGCATAGGAGGGGTGATCTTATAGAGGTCTATAAGATCATGAGAGGCATGGATAGGGTGAATGCGCTTGGAATTTTTTCCCAAGATTGGGGAATCGAGAACTAGAGGTTTAAATTAAGAGGGGAAAGAATTATTGGGAACCTGAAGAGCAACTTTTTTACACAGAGGTTGGTATGTATCATAAGTCTTCGGAGGCAGAAGTCCTTTCGCTAAGATCCCTTTATTTACAAACTCTAACAGCAGTACACATCAGTCAGCAGTCTACCTCCAGGAGCGCCAGAGGAACTGACACTCCCAGTTCAGTGCAAGGCAAAGACTCCCTGATTGGCCCATCAATTGGATCCTTAATCAGGGAGTTCATACTCCAATAGGGCCAACTTCAATGCCCTGATTGAAGTCATTACAATGCGTGTGTGGAGTGAGCTGCCGGAGGAAGTGTTTGAGGCATCTGATTTTTGATTTATTATTGTCACATGTATTAACATACAGTGAAAAGTATTGTTTCTTGCGCGCTATACACACAAAACATACCGTTCATAGAGAAGGAAACGAGAGAGTGCAGAATGTAGTGTTACAGCCATAGCTAGGGTGCAGAGAAAGATCAACTTAATATAAGGTAGGTTCATCCAAAAGTCTGACAGCAGCAGGGAAGAAGCTGTTCTTGAGTCGGTAGGTACGTGACCTCAGGCTTTTGTACCTTGGGTAGGTGGAAGAGAGAATGTGCGGGGTGCGTGGGGTCCTTAATTATGCTGGCTGCTTTGCCGAGGCAGCGGGAAGTGTAGGCAGAGTCAATGGATGGGAGGCTGGTTTGAGTGATGGATTGGGCTACATTCACGACCTTTTATAGTTCCTTGCGGTCTTGGGCAGAGCAGGAGCCATACCACATTGACAACATTTAAAAGGCATTTGGACAGATACATGTATAGGAAAGGTTTGGAGGGATATGGGCCAAATGCAGGCAAATGGGGTTAGCTTAGATTTTTGGGTGGCATGGACAGTTTGGGCCGAAGGGCCTGTCTCTGTACTGTAGATTCTATGAACAACCAGAATCAGTGTACTCTAAGACTCCAATGGTACTTCAACACATGTCAATGTTCCTGTGTTATCATTATTATTGTCAGATGAATCACTGCTTTGACAATTTCATCTAAATCGCCTCAGATTCTGCACTTTTGTCTTTTTTGTTTGCGTGACAATTGTTAGATTTGTATCTCAAACTTGTGCTTTGCAAAGGAATTGGCCTGGGGTCCATGTCTGAATCAATTCGCATTTCGGTTTGCAAGTTGCCATGCCTGGGACGCAAGTCGTGTCAACCACAGAGGCTGTTGCCACGGTGACACTTCAGTGCTTCCTGAGGTGCGTAAGGCCCCAAGAACCAAGAGGCCACCTTGCAGCTGGAGAAGGTCATAGTCGTAGAGATTTACAGCACGGAAACAGGCCCTTCGGCCCAACTCGTCCATGCCGACCAGGTTTCCTAAACTGAACTAGTCCCATTTGCCTATGTTTGGCCCATATCCCTCTAAACTTTTCCCATCCATGTACCTGTCCAAATGTCTTTTAAATGTTGTCATTGTACCCGCCTCTCCCACCTCCTCTGGCAGCTCATTCCATACACGCACCACCCTCTGTGTGAAAAAGTTCTTCCTCAGGTCCTTTTTAAATCTTTCCCCTCTCACCTTTAACCTCTACCCTCTAGTTTTGGACTCCCCCTACCCTGGGGAAAAGACCTTGGGCCATTCACCTGATCTCTGCCCCTCATGATTTTATAAACCTCTATAAGGTCATCCCTCTCCATCCTCCCCTTGTTCCAGGGGAACAAGTCCCGGCCTATCCAGCCTCTCCTCATAATTCAAACCTTCCAGTCCCGGGAACATCCTTGTAAATCTTTTCTGCCCCCTTTCCCAGTTTAATAACATCCTTCCTATAGCGGGGCGACCAGAATTGTATGCAGTTCTCCAAATGTGGCCGCATCAATGTCTTGTACTGTTGTAATATAACGTCCCAACTCCTGCACTCAATGCTCTGACTGATGAAGGCAAATATGCCATACATCTTCCTCACCACCCTGTCTACCTGTGACGCCACTTTCAAGGTCCCATCGAGTAATAGCTCGATAAGATGTCCTTTGAGGGTAGATGCTTAGGAGAGTGAGTGACCTTTGCAATTACTTTAAGTTTACAGGTAGGCTTACATTAACACTGCAATGAAGTTACTGTGAAAATCCCCTAGTCGCCACACTCCGGCGCCTGTTTGGTTACACTGAGGGAGAATTTAGCATGGCCAATGCACCTAACCAGCACGTCTTTTGGACTGTGGGAGGAAACTGGAGCGCCCGGAGGAAACCCACGCAGACACGGGGAGAACATGCAGACTCTGCACAGACAGTGACCCAAGCCGGGAATCGAACCCAGATTGGGTCACTGCCTGTGTGGAGTCTGCACATTCTCCTCGTGTCTGCGTGGGTTTCCTCCAGGTGCTCCGGTTTCCTCCCATAGTCCGAAAGACGTGCTGGTTAGGTGCATTGGCCGTGCTAAAATTCTCCCGCAATGTGCCCGAACAGGCACCGGAGTGTGGCGACGAGGGGATTTTTACCGTAACGTTAAAGTTAATTTTATTAGTGTCACAAGTCGGTTTACATGCACACTGCAATGAAGTTACTGTGAAAATCCCCTAGTCGCCACACTCGGGCGCCTGTTGGGGTACACTGAGGGAGAATTTAGCATGGCCAACGCACCCTAACCAGCACGTCTTTCGGACTGTGGGAGGAAACTGAAGAAAACCTATACAGACACAGGGAGGAAGTGCAAACTCCACACAGACAGTGACCCAAGCCGGGAATCGAACCCGGGTCCCTGGCGCTGTGAGGCAGCAGCGCTAACCACTGTGCCACCATGCCACCTCAGTGGGACGGTTCCAAATGGCCCATTAGATAAGAGAGCCACTTCCATTTTCTGCTGTTAACTATTCAAGGGAAAAAATACGAGAGATAAGCTTGTAACTTTGAAAATGCATATCAGCTGCCCTTAAGCTTAACAAAATGCCAGAAGCCTAAACATCGCTGCATTAATATTAAATATGAAAAAGGGCCCTCAGGTCATGAAGAACAAACTCTGACAACAAATGCTTCTACAACATTGCATCTTCACGATCTCCATACCATGAATCTTTCAAACATCCCCTGTGCTGTATTTCCAAGCGCATCTTTAATTGACGGCCTTGCTCTATAAACACGGAGGATGTCTCTTCCATGAAGTGTGTGCAGTCAAATAATGTCAGTCCAGAACATCCCTGAAGAGAATTCTTCAGCATTCTTCAGAGGTCAGGCTTGAGTTCAGACAACTCGAGAGCAAAATAGATCTCTTTCAGTTTAGAAGTGGGTCAGATGCATTGAAATCACTATTTCTACTCGAACTGAAGAGTAAGTAAGAGGAAGATATTAGGGGTAGATGTTTAGGGAGAGAATTGAATTGGGGGGGGGGTGGGTGGTGCTCGGTGGCACAGTGGTTAGCCCTGCTGCTTCACAGCGCCAGGGACCCAGGTTCGATTGCAGTCACCCTGGGCACACTTTTACCATCCCGCCCACCATGGGAATTGTCGCGGGTGGGACACAGATCATGCAAAGGTCCATTGACTTCGGGTGGGATATTCTGGCCTTGGGGTGGGGATATCCTGCCCCCTCTCTGTTTGGAGTTTGCATGTTCTCCCCGTGGGTTTCCTCTGGTGCTCCGGTTTCCTCCCACAGTCCAAAGATGTGCAGGTTAGGTGGATTGGCCATGCTAAATTGCCCATTAGTGTCCAAATATGTGCAGGTTAGGTGGATTGGCCATGCTAAATTGCCCCTTGGTGTCCAAATATGTGCAGGTTAGGCGGATTGGCCATGCTAATTGCCCCTTGGTATCCAAAGATGTGTAGGTTAGGTGGATTGGCCATGCTAATTGCCCCTTGGTGTCCAAAGATGTATAGGTTAGGTGGATTGGCCATGCTAATTGCCCCTTGGTGTCCAAAGATGTGCAGGTTAGGTGGATTGGCCATGCTAAATTGTCCCTTAGTGTCAGGGGGACAATCAGGGTAAATGGGGTTACGGGGATAGGACCTGCGTGGGATTGTGGTTGGTGCAGACTCGATGGACCAAATGGCCTCCTTCTGCACTGTCGGGATTCTATGAACTCTCTGCCTACGCTCCTCCGATTCAGCCTTCCCCCAGTTTAAGGGGGAGGTGCTGGAGCCGGGGTATTGTCACTGGACCCGTGATCCAGAAACCCAGGGTCACGCTCGGTGGACTTGGTTTCAAATCCCACCATGGCTGATGGTGAAATTTGAATTTAATAATAACCTGGAATTAAGAATCTACTGATGACCATGAAACTATTGTTGATTGTTGGAAAAACCCATCTGGTTCACTCATGTTCTTTAGGGAAGGAAATCTGCCATCCTTACCCGGTCTGGCCTACATGTGACTCCAGAGCCACAGTAATGTGGTTGATGCTTAAGGTTAATTCGGGATGGGCAATAAATATTCGCCCAGCCAGCGACATCCCGTGAAAGAAATTTAAAAAACTTCATGAGGGTGATTCTCCCGTCCCGCTCCGCTGCTTTTATAGCACAGTGAGCCAGGAGACTCTAGCTGAGGTCATTTCGCAAACCCCCTGCTTGACGCAATGGCCTCCAATGGGACATCACAGTGTCAGAGACCTGGGTTCGATTCCCGGCTTGGGTCACTGTCTGTGCGGAGTTTGCACGTTCTCCCCGTGTCTGCGTTGGTTTCCTCCGGGTGCTCCGGTTTCCTCTCAAAGTCTAAAGATGTGCAGGTTCGGGGGCACTGGCCGTGCCCCTTCAGTGTCAGGGGGACTAGCTAGGGTAAATGCATGGGGATAGGGCCTGTGTGGGATTGTGGTCGGTGCAGACTCGACGGGCCGAGTGGCCTCCTTCTGCGCTGTAGGGATTCTATGAGAGGTGCAATCGAGATGGAAGTGGGCGCTGTTGCTTTTCGAAAACAACTCTTCAAAGAAATCTCCCTGCAAGATTGTTCAGCGCAACTTGTGGGCCGAAGGGCCTGTTTGTGCTGTAGCTTTTCTATGTTCTAAGATGGAGACTGAGATCTGTAAAACAACGATAAGTTAATTGTATTCCACTTTCCAGATGAGTGCCAAAATATACCCTCAAGGTGTCTGTTATTCGATTTGGAAAGGTACAGGAGTCAGTGAAGTGAAGAAAAAAGGAGAGGGCAGTTTATTAGAGAAAAATGAACCATTTGCTGTTGATTCATATCAATCCCAGACCGTGTACTGTTTTGACAGCTGAATTGACTAGAAGGAGCTTCTGAGAGAATGTTACCTTACATCCTCCTTAATGAGATGCATCATTCATTCTTTGAAGAGGGGAAGCGCGCACATTAATTTCCTTTCCTCTCTGTCCTATTTAAAATGTTTATTCGGAGCCCTGCGGAGGAGATTCCATCGGGACTTTCGAAAGGGAATTGAATAAGCGGGAAAGAGGTAAAAAAACACAATTGTAGGACTACTGGGAGAAGGCCAGAGTGTGGGACAATCGATTATAGTTCCTACAGGGAGCCAGGGGACGGTCACGGTTCAAGAATCCTTCCTCGGTCGCCGTGAGACTTTAGGGGAGGCGATGGCCTAGTGGTATTATCGCTAGATTATTAGTCCAGAAACTCAGCTAATGTTCTGGGGACCCGGGGTTCGAATCCCGCCACGGCAGATGGTGGAATTTGAATTCACACTCCGGCTTGGGTCACTGTCTGTATCCAGTCTGCACGTTCTCCCCGTGTCTGTGTGGGTTTCCTCCGGGTGCTCCGGTTTCCTCCCACAGTCCAAAGATATGCGGGTTAGGTGGATTGGCCATGCTAAATTGCCCCTTAGTGTCCAAAGATGTGCAAGTTCGGTGGATCAGCCATGCTAAATTGCCCCTTAGTGTCCAAAGATGTGCGGGTTAGGTGGATTGGCCATGCTAAATTGCCCTTTAGTGTACCCAAGCAGGCGCCGGAGTGTGGCGACGCGGGGATTTTCACAGTAACCTCATTGCAGTGTTACTGTAAGCCTATTGTGACACTCATAAATAAACTTTAAACTTACATAAGTCTCTCTCCAGAAGATGGCATTCGGATGTTGCCAAGTCTATGTTTCCCCACACGTCTCAAGTGTAGTCCGGCATCTGCTAACGAAAGGCTGGCAAGGAGCTCCCTAAGTACTTAACTGGCGTCTGTCAGTGAATAGGGAAAAAAAGACATTGCTTTGCATTTCCTGTTGCTTGTCGCTGGATGAAATTGGAGAAAGGAATTTGTGGTAAGGAACAGATTTTGAACAAGGGTCTCGGGAATTAGATGGAAGTTGTTTGGCACTAAAATGAAATGAGCTGGAGGCACTTTTCAGGGAGCTGCACTCATAGTTTGTCAGGAATGGGCACTAACTTGTTCCTCAGGTTTACGGGCAATGTGATCAGTTGTTGTGGGGATTAGAAGAGGGTCACAGAGAGGGCAGCGCAAATCTGGATGTGTCTCAGAAAGAATGCGCAATAATTGGAGCTGTCGAGACGGCGATTGCTAAACTTTAAAGGATATTGTTTATTTATTAGTGTCACGAGTAGGCTTACATTAACACTGCAGTGAAGTTACTGTGAAAATCGCCCAGTCGCCACACCCTGGCACCTGTTCGGGTACACTGAGGGAGAACGAGGAGCACATCTTTGGACACTAAGGGGCAATTTAGCATGGCCAATCCACTTAACCTACACATGTTTGGACACTAAGGGCAATTTAGCATGGCCAATGCACCTACTCTGTACATCTTTGGACACTAAGGGGCAATTTAGCATGGCCAATCCACCTAACCTGCACATCTTTGGACACTGAGGGGCAATTTAGCATGGCCAATCCACCTACTCTGTACATCTTTGGACACTAAGGAGCAATTTAGCATGGCCAATGCACCTACTCTGTACATCTTTGGACACTAAGGGGCAATTTAGCATGGCCAATCCACCTAACCTACACATCTTTGGACACTAAGGGGCAATTTAGCATGGCCAATCCACCTACTCTGTACATCTTTGGACACTAAGGAGCAATTTAGCATGGCCAATCCACCTAACCTACACACCTTTGGACACTAAGGGGCAATTTAGCATGGCCAATCCACCTACTCTGTACATCTTTGGACACTAAGGGGCAATTTAGCATGGCCAATCCAACTACTCTGTACATCTTTGGACACTAAGGAGCAATTTAGCATGGCCAATCCACCTAACCTACACATCTTTGGACACTAAGGGGCAATCTAGTGTGGCCAATCCACCTAACCTGCACATCTTTGGAATATGGGAGGAAACCAGAGCACTCAGAGGAAACCCACATAGACACTGGGAGAACGTGCAGGCTCCGCACAGTCACCCAAGCCGAGAATTGAACCCAGGTCCCTGGCGCCGTGAGGCAGCAGTGCTAACCACTGTCCCACCGTGCTAATGGATATTGATGGTCATGTAGCTAAGCTGGGCTAATGGATTTTCTGTATAGATTAGCCTTGATCTAACTGAATAAGAAAGGCCGAATGTGAAAGTGTGTTTTGTGATTTCAAGAAGGCATTAGATACGGAGACTAAGAAATTTGGCATGTCCGCTCTGACTCTCACCAACTTTTACAGATGCACCATAGAAAGTATCCTTGGTGTGGTTCTTGCAAGAAACTACAAAGTGTTGTGAATGTCGCCCAGTCCATCACGCAAACAGCCTCCCATCCATTGACTCCATCTACACCTCCCGCTGCCTCGGAAAAGCAGCCAGCAGAAACATGGACCCCACGCACCCCGGACATTCTCTCTTCCACCTTCTTCCATCGGGAAAAAGATACAAAAGTCTGAGGTCACATATTAACCAACTCAAGAGCAGCTTCTTCCCTGCTGCCGTCAGACTTTTGAATGGACTTACCTTGCGTTAAGTTGATCTTTCCGTATACCCTAGCTATCTCTGAGGTCATGCACCAACCGACTCCCTGCTGCCATCAGACTTTTGAATGGACCTATCATATATTAGGCTGAACTTTTTCTAAACCCGAGCTATGATTGTAACACTCTATTCTGCACCCTCTCCTTTCCTTCTCCCCTATGTACTCTATGAACGGTATGCTTTGTCGTATAGTGCTCAAGAAGTAATACTTTTCACTGCAACCTAATATATGAGACAATAATAACTCAATCATTGTGTGATTTCAAGAAGAAATTGGATATAGCTCTTGGGGCTAAAGGGATCAAAGGATCTGGGGGGAAGGGGGGATTAGGTGGGTGGCATGGTGGCACAGTGGTTAGCACTCCTGCCTCACAGCACCAGGGACCCGGGTTCAATTCCAGCTTTGGGTGACTATCTTTGTGGAGTTTGCACGTTCTCCCCGTGTCTGCGTGGGTTTCCTCCGGGTGTTCCGGTTTCCTCCCACAGTCCAAAGGTGTGCAGGTTAGGTTGATTGGCCATACTAAATTGACCCTTAGTGTCAGGGGGATTAGCAGGGTAAATATATGGGGTGACAGGAATAGGGCCTGGGTGGGATTATGGTTGGTGCAGACTCGGTGGGCCGAATGGCCTCCTTCTGCACTGTCGGGATTCTATGGATCCTATGATATTGAATTTGATGATCACCCATCACCAAAGTGAATGGCAGAGTAGGTTTGAAGGGCCGAATGGCCTATTCCTGCTTCTAG
>NC_135821.1:12954390-13071700 GCF_964213995.1 Mustelus asterias
TAACACTGCAATGAATTGACTGTGAAAATTCCCAAGTCGCCACATTCCGGCGCCTGTTCATAGAAACATAGAAACATAGAAAACTACAGCACAAAACAGGCCCTTCGGCCCCACAAGTTGTGCCGAACATATCCCTACCTTTTAGGTCTACCTATAACCCTACATCCTATTAAGTCCCATGTACTCATCCAGGAGTCTCTTAAAAGACCCTATTGAGTTTGCCTCCACCACCACTGACGGCAGCCGATTCCACTCGCCCACCACCCTCTGTGTGAAAAACTTCCCCCTAACATTTCCCCTGTGCCTACCCCCCAGCACCTTAAACCTGTGTCCTCGGGAGCACCGAGGGAGAATTTAGCATGGTCAATGCACCCTAACCAGCACGTCTCTCGGACTGTGGGAGGAAACCGGAGCACCCGGGGGAAACCCACGCTGACACGGGGAGAACGTGCAAACTCTGCACAGACAGTGACCCAAACCGGGAATCGAACCCGGGTCCCTGGCGCTGTGAGGCAGCAGTGCGAACCACTGTACCGCTGTGTTATTGGCAAAAGGAATGTGAGGCGGGGTAGGTTGGGAGTTTGCTTGCATGCATTTGTGTCAGAACGGTCTCTACGCCCACTGAACAGGCAGACAGGATGTGAGTTTAACGTATTGTCTGAGGAATGAACATTACAGATGGCCTGACAGTGCCAATGCTTAAATTAAGAATCGTCGATGGGGTCATTAACTCAGGATGTTTTTAGCAAGACTTGTCCATTCACCATGAGCTGCCTATTCATTCCTGTCACACAGCCGAATTCAGGAACTCCTCCGAGGCTCACATCCGATTCCCAACAAGGAATAATTCAAGAAATTTAAGAAAAAAACCTTTTCTTTAAACCTCGTCACGCTTCATCTTCAGGTAGGTTCCTCATCTGAAGGAAGTCACAATGTTGTTAGACTCCACTTGCCTTTAAAAGCCTCGGCTCACACACAGGCTAAAAGCGATATTAAAATCTAATCAAGTATTCAAAAATAATTTATCGCTCCAATATAAATCATAAAATATGAATATTAGCAGATCAAAGCTAATCTGAACTTCGCCCCTTTTTCCATTATCTCTCTCTGCCACTTTCTCGGTCCGTGCTGTGCTATTTATATATTTCAATTTTCAATCTTCGAATGGTATCCCGACAGTGCAGAAGGAGGCCATTCGGCCCATCAACGATCCCACCCAGGCCCTATCCCTGTAACCCCATGCATTTGCCTTAGCAAGTCTCTCAGACACTAAGGGGCAATTTAGCATGGCCAATCCACCTAACCTGCACATCTTTGGACACTAAGGGGCAATTCAGCATGGCCAATCCACCTAACCTGAACATCTTGGGACACTAAGGGGCAATTTAGCATGGCCAATCCACCTAACCTGTACATCTTTGGACACTAAGGGGCAATTTAGCATGGCCAACCCACCCTAACCTGAACATCTTGGGACACTAAGGGGCAATTTAGCATGGCCAATCCACCTAACCTGTACATCTTTGGATGTTAAGGGGCAATTTAGCATGGCCAATCCATCTAACCTGTACATCTTTGGACACTAAGGGGCAATTTAGCGTGGCCAATCCACCTAACCTGTACATCTTTGGACACTAAGGGGCAATTTAGTATGGCCAATCCACCTAACCTGCACATCTTTGGACACTAAGGGGCAATTTAGCGTGGCCAATCCACCTAACCTGTACATCTTTGGACACTAAAGTGCAATTTAGCGTGGCCAATCCACCCTAATCTGAACATCTCAGGACACTAAGGGACAATTTAGCAGGGATAATTTAGCCTGGCCAATCCACCTAACCACTGTGCCACCATGTTGCTCTGATGCATGAAGTTCAACTGCTTCAGGCAAGGTCGTAAAACCTAACTGAAAATGGGCCGTTCCATTATGGAAACCCATGCAGACACGGGGAGAATGTGCAGACTCCACACAGACAGTGACCCAAGCCAGGATTTGAATCCTGGACCCTGGCGCTGTGAGGCAGCAGCACTAACCACTGTGCCACCGTGCTGCTTGGATGCTGGACTCTGAAGCACAAGCTGAAGCCTCGGAAGATTCTAGAAATGTAAATTCTTTCCTTTCATCGTTGGATGATACTGAGTGGCACGGAGTCGATTCATTTGTGTGCTGCACTGGGGCGCAAACCGGTTTTTGAGAACTTGGAGAATTGCTCCTGTTAAAAAATAGCTTTTAAAGTCTGACATTAGACGTTTTCGGAGGAGATATTTGGAACACTGTGTTTCCTCTATCGGTCTCTCACACCTTTCACCCGCAACAGCTTAATTCACACTTAATGAATCCTGACGAACATTTCTCCGACATTTAATTTCTTTGATGTTCTGGGAATGAAACAAAAGATTTATAGGCCAGTAACACAGGATGATACACAGTTCAGCCTCTGCAATTTAAACTTCCTGTCCGTGAGTGCCTGACTGAATTTCTATTTGTTAAGTCGGCAGATGAAGGGTCATTTTCACTCGTTATTTCCCTTAAAGATTGTTGCAATATATTTTAATTTATGTGGTCACTCATATTTTGTTTGATTTCAGTTTACTACATGGAGAGCTACAAAGGGCAACCCACGGAAAGTGACTGGCCCGGATGGGGTACCTAGATGTGCGCTCAGATCCTGCGCGGATCAGCTGGTGGAGGTTTCCACAGACATCTTCAACCTCTCTTTACAACAATCTGAGGTCCTTATCTGCTTCAAGAAGACGAACATCATTCCGGTACCTAAGAAAAACCAAGCAACGTGTCTTAATGACTATCGGCCGGTGGCTCTGACATCCATCATTATGAAGTGCTTCGAAAGGTTAGTCATGGCACGAATCAATTCCAGCCTCCCGGACTACCTGGATCCACTACAGTTTGCCTATCGCCGCAACAGGTCCACGGCAGACACCATCTCCCTGGCCCTGCACTCAACCCTGGAACACCTAGATAACAAGGACACCTATGTCAGACTCCTATTTATTGACTACAGCTCAGCCTTCAACACTATTATTCCCACGAAACTCATCTCCAAACTCCGTGGCCTGGGCCTCGGCACCTCCCTCTGCGACTGGATCCTGAACTTCCTAACTCACAGACCACAATCAGTAAGGATAGGCAACAACACCTCCTCCACAATCATCCTCAACACCGGTGCCCCACAAGGCTGTGTTCTCAGCCCCCTACTGTTCTCCTTATACACCTATGACTGTGTGGCCAAATTCCTCTCCAATTCGATTTTCAAGTTTGCTGATGACACCACTAGAGTGGGTCGGATCTCAAACAATGATGAGACAGAGTACAGGAATGAGATAGAGAATCTGGTGAACTGGTGCGGCAACAATAATCTCTCCCTCCAATGTCAACAAAATGAAGGAGATTGTCATCGACTTCAGGAAGCGTAAAGGAGAACATGCCCCTGTCTACATCAACGGGGATGAAGTAGAAAGGGTTGAGAGCTTCAAGTTTTTAGGTGTCCAGATCACCAACAAACTGTCTTGATCCCTCCACGCCGACACTATAGTTAAGAAAGCCCCACCAACGCCTCTACTTTCTCAGAAGATTAAGGAAATTTGGCAAGTCAGCTATGACTCTCACCAACTTTTACAGATGCACCATATAAAGCATTCTTTCTGGTTGTATCACAGCTTAGTATGGCTCCTGCTCTGCCCAAGACCGCAATGAACGACAAAAGGTCGTGAATGTAGCCCAATCCATCACGCAAATCAGCCATTGACTCTGCCTACACTTCCCACTGCATCAGCAAAGCAACTAGCATAATTAAAGACCCCATGCACCCCGGACATTCTCTCTTCCACCCTCTTCCTTTGGGAAAAATATACAAAAGTCTGAGGTCACGTACCAACCGACTCAAGAACAGCTTCTTCCCTGATGCCGTCAGACATTTGAATGGACTTACCTTGCATTAAGTTGATCTTTCTCTACACCCTAGCTGTGACTGTAACTCTACATTCTGCACTCTCTCATTTCCTTCTCTATGAACGGTATGCTTTGTCTCTATAGCGCGCAAGGAACAGTACTTTTCACTGTATACTAATACATGTGACAGTAATAAATCAAATCAAACCAAATCAAAGATAACAATTAACGCATGCTATCAACTTCTAATAATAGTAACACACAGGAGATCTTTCTGAGTTATCACGACAATGGATAATCGGCATTGAGGCAGCCAGGCTCTATGCAGTCTAGGGAGGTCATAGTCTTCTGGAATACATGATCACCTTGCAGAGTGGGGGGAGCAATTAACACATCGTTGTAGAACGGTTGGGCAAACACAACGCTTTGACATTATAATTGGGTAAACGGGAGATGTCCGGAGAAATGATTAGCAGTGATGTACTGAACAATGTATTTGCATGATGAGATCAGAAGAACCACCTTGTATCCAACTCGAGGAATTAATATGACAATGTAAAACTTTGTGACAGGGAAAAGTATAATAGCCTGTACGAATCTACGATGGGCAGCGAGAACTCGCAGACAACCTGGGATAGAACATAGAAAGCCACAGCACAAACAGGCCCTTCGGCCCACAAGTTGCGCCGATCATATCCCTACCTCTAGGCCTATCTATAGCCCTCAATCCCATTAAATCCCATGTACTCATCCAGAAGTCTCTTAAAAGACCCCAACGAGTTTGCCTCCACCACCACCGACGTCAGCCGATTCCACTCACCCACCACCCTCTGAGTGAAAAACTTACCCCTGACATCTCCTCTGTACCTACCCCCCAGCACCTTAAACCTGTGTCCTCTCGTAGCAACCATTTCAGCCCTTGGAAATAGCCTCTGAGAGTCTACCCTATCCAGACCTCTCAACATCTTGTAAACCTCCATCAGGTCACCTCTCATCCTTCGTCTCTCCAGGGAGAAGAGACCAAGCTCCCTCAACCTATCCTCATAAGGCATGCCCCCCAATCCAGGCAACATCCTTGTAAATCTCCTCTGCACCCTTTCAATGGCTTCAACATCTTTCCTGTAATGAGGTGACCAGAACTGCGCGCAGTACTCCAAGTGGGGTCTAACCAGGGTCCTATAAAGCTGCAGCATTATCTCCCGACTCCTAAACTCAATCCCTCGATTAATGAAGGCTAGTACGCCGTATGCCTTCTTGACCGCATCCTCCACCTGCAAGGCCGATTTAAGAGTCCTATGGACCCGGACCCCAAGGTCCTTCTGATCCTCTACACTGCTAAGAATGGTACCCTTCATATTATACTGCTGCTTCATCCCATTGGATCTGCCAAAATGGATCACTACACACTTATCCGGGTTGAAGTCCATCTGCCACTTCTCCGCCCAGTCTTGCATTCTATCTATGTCTCGCTGCAACTTCTGACATCCCTCCAAACTATCCACAACACCACCTACCTTGGTGTCGTCAGCAAACTTACCAACCCATCCCTCCACTTCCTCATCCAGGTCATTTATGAAAATGACAAACAGCAAGGGTCCCAGAACAGATCCCTGGGGCACTCCACTGGTCACTGACCTCCATGCAGAGAAAGACCCCTCCACAGCCACTCTCTGCCTTCTGCAGGCAAGCCAGTTCTGGATCCACAAGGCAACAGCCCCTTGGATCCCATGCCCTCTCACTTTCTCAAGAAGTCTTGCATGGGGGACCTTATCGAACGCCTTGCTGAAGTCCATATAGACCACATCCACCGCTCTTCCTTCGTCAATGTGTTTGGTCACATTTTCAAAGAACTCAACCAGGCTCGTAAGGCACGACCTGCCCTTGACAAAGCCGTGCTGACTACTTTTGATCATACTAAACTTCTCTAGATGATCATAAATCCTGTCTCTCAGGATCCTCTCCATCAACTTACCAACCACTGAGGTTAGACTCACCGGTCGGTAATTTCCCGGGCTGTCCCTGTTCCCTTTCTTGAATATAGGGACCACATCTGCAATCCTCCAATCCTTCGGAACCTCTCCCGTCTCCATCGACGATGCAAAGATCATCGCCAAAGGCTCCGCAATCTCCTCCCTCGCCTCCCACAGTAACCTGGGGTACATCCCATCCGGTCCCGGCGACTTACCAACCTTGATGCCATTCAATAGTTCCAACACATCGGATTTCATGTCCGAGATCATCTCTCCCTCATCGATGTGGAATAAAAACTTTTCTTGAAGTTTGATACAGTCTCCAAGGCTCAACTCATTTCATGTCCCTCCCACAAAGATTATTAGGCCCCAAAAGCAGGTTTGTCTTGTGAGGAGGTTGTGTTCAGATAATAACTCAAGTGCGTTCTCTCCGATGCCCAGCCAGGGATGAACTTCATGCGTCAGAGCACAGTGGTTAGCACTGCTGCCGCACAGCGCCAGGGTCTGGGGTTCGATTCCCAGCTTGGGTCACTGTCTGTGTGGAGTCTGCACGTTCTCCCCGTGTCTGGGTGGGTTTCCTCCGGGCGCTCCAGTTTCCTCCCACAGTCTGAAAGACGTGCTGGTTAGATGCATTGGCTGTGCTAGATTCTCCCTCCAGTGTACCCAAACAGGCGCCGGAGTGTAACGACTAGGGGATTTTCGCAGTAACTTCATTGCAGTGTTAATGTAAGCCTACCTGTGACACTAATAAATAAACTTTAAACTGCCCTCTCTATGTCCCTCATTATTTTTTGCACCTCAATCAGGTTCCCCCCTCACCCTAAGGAGAACAAACCCAGACTACCCAGCCTCTCTTAATAGCTGAGACACTCCAGCCCAGGCAGCATCCTGGGGAATCTCCTCTGTACCCTCTCTAGTTCAATAACATCCTTCCTATGGTGTGGAGACCAGGACTACACACAGTACTCTAGCTGTGGTCTAACCAGTGGTTTATACAGCTCCATCACATCCTCCCTGCTCTTATATTCTATACCTTGGCTAATAAAAGCAAGTATCCCATATGCCATCGTAACCACCTTATCTACCTGTCCTGCTGCCTTCAGGAATCTAAGGACATGCACCTCAATGTCCCTCTGGTCCTCTGTACTTCCTCAGATCCTACTCTTTGTGTATCCCCTTGCCTTGTTAGTTGTCCCAATATGAATCAGCTCACACCTTTCAGGGTTAATTTGCTGCTGCTCAGCCCATTGTCCTGTAATCAAGGTTCTCATCCTCACTATTCACCACGCCCATTGTTGTTTCATCTATGAGCTTATTTATCATACCTCTGACATCAGTCTTGCTCCGAATCATGACGGCTATCAGCAAAGCTAAATACCCTTCCTACCTCTGCCTTGCTCTTGCCCCACTCCTCCCCCCAGCCCAACCCTCCTCACCCATCCCCTGAGAGAGCAAAGAGAAACAGAGCAACGCAAAATACTCTGGTAAAATTCCTCTCCCACAGCCTCCGTCCACCCCCAGTTTCCAACTGGAACACTCACAGTGAAATGGATACATTTTAAATCATTCATTCACGGGATGCATCGATGGCAAGGCCAGCATTTATTGTCCATACCAGGGCAGCACAGTGGCTCAGTGCCAGGTACCCGGGTTCAATTCCCGTCTCGGGTGACTGCCTGTGTAGAGTTTGCACTTTCTCCCCCGTGTCTGCGTGGGTTTCCTCCGGGTCCTCCGGTTTCCTCCCACACTCTAAAGATGTGCGAGGATAGGTGGATTGGCCATGCTAAATTGCCCCTTAGTGTCCAAAGATGTGCAGGTTAAGTGGATTGGCCAAGTTAAATTACCCCTTAGTGTCCAAAGATGTGCAGGTTAGGTGGATTGGCCATGCCAAATTGCCCCTTAGTGTCCAAAGATGTGCAGGTTAGGTGGATTGGCCGTGCTAAATTGCCCCTTAGTGTCCAAAGGTGCACAGGTTAGATGGATTGGCCATGCCAAATTGCCCCTTAGTGTCCAAAGATGTGCAGGTTAGGTGGATTGGCCGTGCTAAATTGCCCCCAAATGTCCAAAGATCTGCAGGATAGGTGGATTGGCCATGCCAAATTGCCCCTGAGTGTCCAAAGATGCATAAGTTAGGTGGATTGACCATGTTAAATTGCCCCTTCGTGTCCGAAGATCTGCAGGTTAGGTGGATTGGCCATGGTAAATGCACAAGGTGGAGGGGAAGGCCTGCATGGGATGCTCTTTTGGAGAGTCAGTGCAGACCTGATGTGCCAAATGTCCTCTTTCTGAACTATAGGGGCTCCAGACCCACCGTGCGGTTGATTCTCAGCGACCCTCT
The DNA here is from genome assembly GCF_964213995.1 of Mustelus asterias. Classification (NCBI taxonomy): domain Eukaryota; kingdom Metazoa; phylum Chordata; class Chondrichthyes; order Carcharhiniformes; family Triakidae; genus Mustelus; species Mustelus asterias. The sequence continues at coordinate 12,962,609 of NC_135821.1, forward strand.
GAAATGGCCGAGCGAGACACTCCGTTTTTTAAAGTTTATTTATTAGTGTCACAAGTATGGCTTACGTTAACACTACAATGAAGTTACTATGAAAATCCCCTAGTTGCCACACTCCGGTGCCTGTTCGGATACGCTGAGGGAGAATTTCGCGCCTAACCAACACGTCTTTCGGAAACCGGAGCACCCGGAAGAAACCCACGCAGACACCGGGGAAGAACATGCAGACTCCGAGTTCAAGGGGCAATTAGGGATGGGCAACAAATGCTGGCCCAGCCGACAATCCCATGAAATCATAGAATGAAATCATAGAAACCCTACAGTACAGAAAGAGGCCATTCGGCCTATCGAGTCTGCCCCGACCACAATCCCACCCAGGCCCTACCCCCATATCCACCCACTAATCCCTCTAACCTACACATCTCAGGACACTAAGGGCAATTTTTAGCATGGCCAATCAACCTAACCCGCACATCTTTGGACTGTGGGAGGAAACCGGAGCACCCGGAGGAAACCCACGCAGACACGAGGAGAATGTGCAAACTCCACACAGACAGTGACCCAAGCCGGGAATCGAACCCAGGTCCCTGGAGCTGTGAAGCAGCAGTGCTAACCACTGTGCTACCGTGCCGCTACCGTGAAAGGACAAGAAGATACCTCTTTAAACTCGAGGACTACTGTCCTTCATTTCCGTTGCACTAACTGACTGCCTGAGGTGGATATGAGTGTGTTAAGAGAGTTTAAAAGTTGCCCTCCGAGCGTAATCTCCCATTTTGCTGTCAGGGTCGATTTTTCATAATGAGATCTGTCGGCGCCAATCTGGCTCAGTCTGTCCGTGGATTTGATGCAGAGCGACAGTTGGTCGTATTGCAGCCAATTTAATTATTAATCTGGTGACTGAAACTAAATTAAAACAGTGTTCAAACACCTTATTGCTGAATCGAGGACTTTATTAATAAGATCCTGGCAGCAAAGGGCTTCGAGAGCAAACTTTCCAATCTTGTGTCTTGCTGGGTGCTGTCGGATGTCAGAGACATATGTCAAAGCGCTGCCAAGATAGGTTCATTAAAGCAATGGTGACGCTACCTTTTAATTGTATCAGAGGCAGTTTTTTATAGTAAGCTAGGGCGGGATTTTCCGGCCGTGTTCGCCGCAAGATCGGAAATTCCCGCCCAAAGTCAACAGACATTTGCATGGTCCGGGTGCTCCGGTTTCCTCCCCCAGTCCAAAGGTGTGCAGGTTAGGTGGATTGGCCATGCTAAATTGCCTCTTAGTGTCCAAAGATGTGCAGGTTAGATGGATTGGCCATGCTAAATTGTCCCTTAGTGTCCAAAGATGTGCAGGCTAGGTGGATTGGCCATGCTAAATTGTCCCTTAGTGTCCAAAGATGTGTAGGTTAGGGGGATTGGCCATGCTAAATTGTCCCTTAGTGTCCAAAGATGTGCAGGCTAGGTGGATTGGCCATGCTAAATTGTCCCTTAGTGTCCAAAGATGTGTAGGTGAGGGGGATTGGCCATGCTAAATTGTCCCTTAGTGTCCAAAGATGTGCAGGCTCGGTGGATTGGCCATGCTAAATTGTCCCTTAGTGTCCAAAGATGTGTAGGTTAGGGGGATTGGCCATGCTAAATTGTCCCTTAGTGTCCAAAGATGTGTAGGTTAGGGGGATTGGCCATGCTAAATTGTCCCTTAGTGTCCAAAGATGTGCAGGCTCGGTGGATTGGCCATGCTAAATTGTCCCTTAGTGTCCAAAGATGTGTAGGTTAGGGGGATTGGCCATGCTAAATTGGCCCTTAGTGTCCAAAGATGTGCAGGTTAGGTGGATTGACCATGCTAAATTGTCCCTTAGTGTCCAAAGATGTGCAGGCTCGGTGGATTGGCCATGCTAAATTGTTCCTTACTGTCCAAAGATGTGTAGGTTAGGGGGATTGGCCATGCTAAATTGCCTCTTAATGTCCAAAGATGTGCAGGTTAGGTGGATTGGCCGTGTTAAATGCTGGCTGGGCCACCATTTATTGCCCATCCCTAGTTGCCCGAGGACAGTTGAGAGTCAACCACATTGCTGTGGCTCTGGAGTCACATGTAGGCCAGACCGGGTAAGGACGGCAGATTTCCTTCCCTAAAGGGACATCGGTGAACCAGATGGTTTTTTCCGACAATGGTTTCACGGTCATCAGTAGATTCTTAATTCCAGATTTTTTTTATTGAATTCAAATTCCACCTGCTGCCGTGGTGGGATTCGAACCCGGGTCCCCAGAACATTAGTGGATTTTCTGGGTTAATAGTCTAGCGATAATACCACTAGGCCATCGCCTCCCCTTCTATGATTCTTGTGTCTTTACCTCTGACGGAGGGTGGGATTTTCTGACCATGCTTGTCCCAAGGCTGGAACTCCCTGCCTGAGGTCAACAGACCTTTACTTGGTCCATGTTCCACCCGCTACGATTCCCATGGCGGGCGGGACGGGAAAATTCCATCCAGAAGATCCAAGTCCAAGTCTGAAGTTGGTCAAACACAGAAAATGCTGGAAAATCTCAGCAGGTCTGACAGGATCTTTGGAGCGAGGATCGAGCTAAAAATCTGAGTCTGGATGACCCTTCGTCAGAGACATAACGGAAGTGGGAATCTTGACGTTGAATGGCGGTACGGTGGCACAGTGGTTAGCACTGCTGCCTCACAGCGCCAGGGACCCAGGTTCGATTCCCGGCTTGGGTCACTGTCTGTGTGGAGTCTGCACATTCTCCCCGTGTCTGCGTGGGTTTCCTCCGGGTGCTCCGGTTCCCTCCCACAGTCCAAAGATGTGCGGGTTAGGTGGATTGGTCGTGTCAGGTTGCCCTTTAGTGTCAGGGGGACTAGCTAGGGTAAATGTGTGCGGTCACTGGAATAGGGCCTGGATGGGATTGTGGTCGGTGCAGACTCGATGGGCTGAATGGCCTCCTTCCGATTTGTAGAAATTCTATGATTCTATGATTATTCTCTGCTACGGGAAGTCAGGCTTGATTGGTCAAATGGCCTCCTTCTGCACTGTAGGAATTCTATGATTCGATTTGAGTTGATTTGATGTGATTTATTATTGTCATGTATTAACATACAGTGAAAAGTATTGTTTCTTGTGCGCTATATAGACAAAGCATACCGTTCATCGAGAAAGAAAGGAGAGAGTGAAGAATGTCGTGTTACAGTCATAGCTAGGGTGTAGAGAAAGATCAACTTAATGCGAGGTAGGTCCGTTCAAAAGTCTCACGGCAGCAGGGAAGAAGCTGTTCTTGAGTCAGTTGGTACATGACCTCAGACTTTTGTATCTTTTTCCTGAAGTAAGAAGGTGGAAGAGAGAATGTCCGGGGTGCGTGGGGTCCTTGATTATGCTGGCTGCTTTGCCGAGGCAGCGGAAAGTGTAGACAGAGTCAATGGATGGGAGGCTGGTTTGCGTGATGGATTGGGCGACATTCATGACCTTTTGTAGTTCCTCGCGGTCTTGGGCAGAGCAGGAGCCATACCAAGCTGTGATACAACCAGAAAGAATGCTTTCTATGGTGCATCTGTAAAAGTTGGTGAGAGTCGTAGCTGACAAGCCAAATTTCCTTAGCCTTCTGAGGAAGTAGAGGCGTTGGTGGGTCTTTTTTAACTATAGTGTCAGCATGGGGGGACCAGGACAGGTTGTTGGTGATCTGGACGCCTAAAAACTTGAAGCTCTCAACCATTTCTACTTCATCCCCATTGATGTAGACAGGGGCATGTTCTCCTTTACGCTTCCTGAAGTCGATGACTATCTCCTTCATATGACCTAGGTAACCATGGGCACAGCCACCGAGGGTGCAGTATGTGCGAAAGGCCAAACTTTAGAGGGAAGCAGAGATCTCAGAGAGTTGTAGGGCCTGGAGGAGATTTCAGAGGCAGAGAAGGGCCATGGAGGGATTTGGAAAACAGGGGTGAGAATTTTAGCTTGAGGTGATGTTCTTTCGTGTCCAAAAATGTTCAGGTTAGGTTGATTGGCCATGCTAAAATGCCCCTTAGTGTCAGGGGGATTAGCAGGGTAAATATGTGGGGTTACAGGGATAGGGTGGGGTTGTTGTTGGTGCAGACGCGATTGGCCGTAGGGCCCCATTCTGCACTGTAAGAAATTTATGATCCTATGATAAGGGGGATCTTATTGAAATTTACAGGATACCACGAGGCCTGGATAGAGTGGACGTGGAGAAAATGTTTCCACTGATAGGAAAAACTAGAACCAGAGGGCACAACCTCAGGCTAAAGGGACGATCCTTTAAAACAGAGAAGAGGAGGAATTTCTTCAGCCAGAGAGTGGTGAATCTGTGGAACTCTTTGCCGCAGAAGGCTACGGAGGCCAGGTCATTGAGTGTCTTTAAGACAGAGATAGATAGGTTCTTGATTAGTGAGGGGATCAGGGGTTATGGGGAAAAGGCAGGAGAATGGGGATGAGAAAAATATCAGCCATGATTGAATGGCGGAGCAGACTCGATGGGCCGAGTGGCCTAATTCTGCTCCTATGTCTTATGGTCTTATGAATAATAAAAACAAAATGGAGGACGGGACACGGTTAGGAGCAGTCACTCCTTGGTTTCAAGTTCTCCTTTTTATGGACGGGTCCCCTGCATCAACCCCGCAGAATAAATCAGTCACCAGGATTATCAGCAGAGAGCTGGACTGTGTGTCGAGCAAAGTTGCGATCACCCTTCTGTTCACTGTGTTTAATATCCCTGTAAGAGAGAGAGTCTGTTGCTCAGAGGAGCGATATTTCCAAAGAACTCTGTGGCTGCCTATTAGAGTGAGGATCAGCGTTGTGCACTGACAGGGCTTTATAGATATACATCACGAGGAGGTAAGTGCGTTCTGTCAGAGGTCTGACAAGCTCAGTCGATTATTGGGCACTTTGTTAAGGAGGGCGGCACATCAGCTCGCTGCCAGAGGCAGATAGCCTGACTCAGCCGCCTGTCCAACATTGCCTGTCATTCTCCAGCCCTCACTGTCAGCCTGTTGGAATCACAAGGCAGGGAGGGGGTTCTCCCGTCCCTGTTTTCAGTAGGCAGCAATGGCGGTGGGGCAGAGAATCGAGAGGAGGGGGGAGGGAGTCCCAAAACGGCTTTCGTGCCAGCGGGCTTTGCCCATTCGATTGTTCCCCCCCCCTCCCACCCCCCACCACCAGTGATGCCAACTTTTACACCATGGAAAGCATCCTTTCCGGATGTATCACAGCTTGGAATGGCTCCTGCTCTGCCCAGGACCACAAGAAACTACAAAGGGTCATGAACGTAGCCCAGTCCATCACACAAACCAGCCTCCCATCCATTGACTCTGTCTACACTTCCCGCTGCCTCGGAAAAGCAGCCAACATAATCAAGGACCCCACGCACCCCAGACATACTCTCATAGAATCATAGAATCCTTACAGTGCAGAAAGAGGCCATTCAGCCCATCGGACATTCTCTCTTCCACCTTCTTCCTTCGGGAAAAAGATACAAAAGTCTGAGATCACCGACCAACCGACTCAAGAACAGCTTCATCCCTGCTGCCGTCAGACTTTTGAATGTCTATCTATTTTTCATTCATTAGTCACAAGTAGGCTTACATTAACACTGCAATGAAGTTACTGTGAAAATCCCCTCGTCACCACACTCCGGCGCCTGTTCGGGTTACACTGAGGGAGAATTTAGCACGGCCAATGCACCCTAACCAGCACATATTTGGAGTGTGGGAGGAAACCAGAGCACCCGGAGGAAACCCACGCAGACAACGTGCAGACTCCGCACAGACAGTGACCCAAGCCGGGAATCGAACCCGGGTCTCTGGCGCTGGCACCCCCCAATGCTAACCACTGTGCCACCGTGCTGTCCCTACCTCACAGACCTACCTTATTTTAAGTTGATCTTTCTCTACACCCTAGCTGTGACTGTAACATTACATTCTGCACCCTCTCCTTTCCTTCTCCCCTATGTACTCTATGAACAGTATGTTTTCTCTGTATAGCGCACAAGAAACAATACTTTTCACTGTATCCCAATACATGTGACAATAATAAATCAAATCAAATCAAATCAAGTAATGGGGTTCCTGCCATGAAAGGGATTCCCCCCATGACCATGCATTTGAATATCGTTAGCGGGTTTCCCCACTGTATTATCCTGGCTGGTGAGGTTTATACCAGCTCCTGGCAAGGGGGCACCTGATGAATAGTCCCCACCGGGAGGTGGCACAGAGGTTAATACAGCCCCAGACGAGAGAAGGTCATGCCCGGGCAGTAATCTGGACAATGCCAGGGGGCAGTGGCTAAGGGAGCAAGCCTTGGGGAGGTTTGGATTGGAAGAGCTTCCCTGGGAGGGGGGGTGTTCGCGGGTCCATGGGGGGGCTCCTGGTTCATACATAGAATCCGACAATGCAGAAGGAGGCCATTTGGCCCCTCCAGCCTGCACTGACAACAATCCCACCCAGGTCCTATACCCCGTAACCCCACATGTGCCCCCTGCCAATCCCCCTGACACTAAGGGGCAATTTAACACGGGCAATCCACCTAACCCGTACGTCTTTCGGACTGTGGGAGGAAATCGGAGCACCCGGAGGAAACCCACGCAGACATGGGGAGAATGTGCAAACTCCACACGGACAATCAACCCGAGGCCGGAATCGAACCCAGGTCCCTGGCATTGTGAGGCAGCAGTGCTAACCACTGTGCAGGGTTTTTTTTGGGGGGGGCGGGGGGTGTGGTGGGGGGTCCCGAGTCCATGGGTGTTTTCCTAAATCCATGGCTGGGGAAAGGGGTTCCCTGTGGAAGAGGGATCCTGAGTTAGTGGAGCGGGGGACGGGGGGTGGAATGTCTAAACACCATGGAGGGGTTTCCCAAGTCCATTTAAGTAATGGTAGTGAGGGCAGGGGGTGAGCGGGGGGAGGGGTGGGGGCGGTGTCTTGTGTGATATTTGTATTTCTTCTTGTATTTATATTGTTTTCAGGTCTGAACTTCCTTCACAACTGGAGATTTTGACTCATTCAGAACCCCCCTAGCGTGACATCATGGGATCCACCTCCGGGACCTTTCTTTTTGACAACATGCCGACAAAATTGTCAGGAAAAGTGGGCCATGCGACTGCCGGGCAAGACCCCTCCCCCCCCCCCCCCCCCCTCCCCCCCACCATTGCTCCCGCCTGACCTGACACCTTGTCTAAAAAAAAAGACAACATTCTACCTGAGGCCGCAGCCAAAATTTCGACAGTTTGATGGGACTTTTTTGCGGGGGGGGGGGGGGAGGGGGGGGGGGCGCATCTATTCAGGCCCCTCCTCGACCACCGTCCATTTAAAAAACCTGTCAGGCAGGCCACGGGCAGCCTGATCCCTGGATGAAGGCCTCAGGATTGGGCCTAGGGCGGTGCCGGATAATTGTGGGGGAGGGGGTGAAGGAATTTCATCGCCATCTTGGTAGTTGGGGAGGGCGGTTCCCAAGGCAACAGAGGCCCAAATTATTCATGCGAATCACTCCGCAGGACCCAAGAGAATAATTTGACGCTTCCCTTCGATGTAGGCCTCAGAATTACGACAGCGACTACACTTCCAAAGCACTTTGCTGGCTGTAAAACACTTTGGAAGCATCTGGAGGTCACAAAAGACGCTATACAAAGTCAGGCTCTTTCATTTCTACATTGAGCTGGTCGGTGTGGGCACAGCCTAGGGCCGGACTAAAAACATACCCACAGAGGAACCTGAGGGGGCCTTGACAGCGCAGATACCGGGGGGGTGGTTCCTGCTGGTGGAACAATCTAGAACAACGGGAACACAGGTTAAAAGAAAGAAATCACCCTGATGACACAGAGATGGGGAGTTTGTTTTCTGCCAGGGAGTAGTTAGGCTGTGAACTCCCTCTACCCCAGGGAGCAGTGGAGGTTGGATTATTGGATATATTCGACGCTGAGATGGATTGATTTCTGATCGATTAAATGAGTGAAGGGTTGCGGGAGGGTGGGCAGGAAAATGGATTTGAGATCACAACCGAATCGGGCATGATCTTCTTGAAAGGCTAAACAGGCCCATAAGGCCTATTCCTGCTTTTAAATCCCATGTTTTTGAAAATTCTTTCGCAGGCTTTGGGCCTTACTGGCTGGTCAGCATTTATTGTCCATCCCTTGTTGCCCTTGGAGGGCAGTTGAGAGTCAACCACATTGCTGTGGCTCTGGAGTCACGTGTAGGCCAGACCAGGTAAGGATAGCAGATTTCCTTCCCTAAAGGACATTCGTGACCCAGGTGGGTTTTTCCGACAATCGACAATGGTCATCAGTAGGTTCATAATTTTTAAAAATTCATTCATGGGACATGGGCGTCACTGGCTGGGCCGGTATTTGTTGTCCATCGCTAATTGCCCTTGAACTGAGTGGCTTGCTCGGCCCATTTCAGAGGGCAATTAAGAGTCAACCACATTGCTGCGGGATCTGGGAGTCACATTAAGTTTAAGTTTATTTATTAGTGTCAGAAGACCCGGGTTGGATTCCAGCCTCGAGTCACTGTCTGTGCGGAGTCTGCACGTTCTCCCCATGAAGGCGTATGGCCCAGAAGGCGTATGGCGTACTGGCCTTCATTAATCGAGGGATTGAGTTTAGGAGTCGGGAGATAATGCTGCAGCTTTATAGGACCCTGGTTAGACCCCACTTGGAGTACTGCGCGCAGTTCTGGTCACCTCATTACAGGAAAGATGTTGAAGCCATTGAAAGGGTGCAGAGGAGATTTACAAGGATGTTGCCTGGATTGGGGGGCATGCCTTATGAGGATAGGTTGAGGGAGCTTGGTCTCTTCTCCCTGGAGAGACGAAGGATGAGAGGTGACCTGATAGAGGTTTACAAGATGTTGAGGGGTCTGGATAGGGTGGACTCTCAGAGGCTATTTCCAAGGGCTGAAATGGTTGCTACGAGAGGACACAGGTTTAAGGTGCTGGGGGGTAGGTACAGGGGGGATGTCAGGGGTAAGTTTTTCACTCAGAGGGTGGTGGGTGAGTGGAATCGGCTGACGTCGGTGGTGGTGGAGGCAAACTCGTTGGGGTCTTTTAAGAGACTTCTGGATGAGTACATGGGATTTAATGGGATTGAGGGCTATAGATAGGCCTAGAGGTGGGGATGTGATCGGCGCAACTTGTGGGCCGAAGGGCCTGTTTGTGCTGTGGCTTTCTATGTTCTATGTTCTATGTCTGCGTGGGTTTCCTCCGGGTGCTCCAGTTTCCTCCCACAGTCCGAAAGATGTGCTGGTTCGGTGTACTGGCCATGCTAAATTGCCTCTTAGTGTCAGGGGGATTAGCAGGGTAAATAGGTGGGGTTCCCGGGATAAGGCATGGATGGGATTGTTGTCGGTGCAGGCTCGATGGGCCAAAAGGCCTCCTTCTGCACTGTAGGGATTCGATTCTATGTAAATCCCCCCTGAAGAAAAAAATTGCTACTTAGACAAGGGACAAGAGGGCGACTAACGGTGACTTAGGGATTCAACAAATTTCATCTTGGCTTACGGTCAGTTCCACACTTCAGAGTTGAGATCCAGGGCCTGAGTCGGGGATGGTGAATCCCTGTCATGTCACTATAAACAACAAATACTTGCATTTACATAGCACCTGTAAGTGCCTCCCTTCCTCATCTCTGTCCTAAAAAGGGTGACCCCTCATTTTAAAATGGTGCCCCCGAGTTCAGACTCACCCACAAGAGGAAACATCCTTTCCACGTCCTCCTTGTCCAGACCCTACAGGATGTTGTAAACTTCAATCAATTCTCCCCCTCACTCTGCTAAACTCCAGTGGAAAGAAGCTCAGTCTGTCCAACCTTCCCTCATTAGACAACCCACTCAATCCAGCTATCAATCTAGGAAACCTCCTCTGATCTGCCTCCAACGCACTTACAACCTTCCTTAAATAAGGAGACCAAAACTGCGCGCACTATCCGAGATGTGGCCTCACCAATACCCTGTCTAACTGAAGCTTCGAGTCTCCTTACTTTTATGTTCAATTCCTCTCGTACGCAGGATAACATTCCATTAGCCTTCTTAATGACATCAATTCAATTAATTAATTCCATTGACCACCTTCATTCTTCTGCCACTGTCGATTGTGATCTCTTTTCATCATCCAGTTCCTCACTGTGCTACAATACACGTCCAAAGCCCCCCCAAAAAAACTCTGAAGGGCTGAATTTTCACTTTGGGAGTTCATAGAATAGAATCTCCACACGGTGCACAAGGAGGCCTTTCGGCCCATTGAGTCTGCACCGACTCTCTGACAGAGCATCTTACCCAGGCCCAATCCCTGTAATGCCACAAATTCACCATGGCCAATCTACATAACCTGCACATCTTTGGACACTGAGGAGCAACTTAGCAGGATCAATCCACTTAACCAGTACATCTTTGGACACCACAGGGAAATTTAGCACGGCCAATCCACCTAACCTGCACATCTTTGGACACTGAGGGGCAATTTAGCATGGTCAATCCACCTAACCTAAATTCTTTGGACACTAGGGGGCAATTTAGCAAGGCAAATACACCTAACCCACAAATCTTTGGACACTAAGGGGCAATTTAGCACAGCCAATCCATCTAACCTGCACATCTTTGAACACTGAGGGACAACTTAGCATGGTCAATCCATCTAACCAGTACATCTTTGGACACCACGGGGCAATTTAGCATGGCCAATCCACCTAACCTGCACATCTTTTGACACCAAGGGGCAATTTACCATGGCCAATCCACCTAACCTGCACATCTTTGGACACTAAGGGACAATTTAGCATGGCCAATCCACCTAAACTGCACATCTTTGTACACTAAGGATCAATTTAGGGATATGGGGGTAGGGCCTGGGTGGGATTGTGGTCGGTGCAGACTCGATGGGCCAAATGGCCTCTTTCTGCACTGTAGGGTTTCTATGATTCTTCTATGAATTTAATATGGCCAGTCCACCTAACCTGCACATCTTTCGACACTAAGGGGCAATTTAGCAAGAATTGATTCATGAAAATGTCCAAGTCCACATACAAAAGAATCACCGCTTGGAGATCTCCCAGCATGATGTCTGCTCACTGTGATATGGAAGCCATGTTGGATGGGTCAATATGGCTGCTTCCAAGGCTGAAAATATGGACTGGAGACAGAATTGCTACCAAGTAACAGAGCACAGAAACCTCTGAACATCCTTAAAGGAAGTAAAGAAGGTCAGGCAAGAAATGCTCGACAATCCGTAGGGATTCTCTGGTTCTAAAAGCATCAAGAAAGCTTAATTTAATTTTGCGGGCCAGTTAGCGTTTCTGGTTCGGCCTCGGTAAGACTGATTCAGTTAAGTTGACAAAGAGGAAAAAAGCAATTGTGATGGATACTGAAAGGACTATGGTTCATCATTTAATGAATAGAATTAATGGGACATTTGTCCTGTAGACAGTTCCGCGACTTCTCAGAAAACCTGATGCAGTTAAGGGCCCGTCAGCACATTTGTCAGGGAGAGACGATGCAATTTTACACAAAGATATCTCCCACATCATTAAAAATGCAATGGACAAGCCTGTGGGTTTGAGTCTCGTCAGAAGAGAGGTCCCCTCGGCACAGAGGAGATTTACCGGGATGCCGCCTGGGCTGGAGAGTTTCAGTAATGAAGAGAGATTGGGCAGACTGGGGTTGTATTCCTTGGAGCAGAGCAGACTAAAGGGTGACATGATCATAGAATACCTACAGAGCAGAAGGAGGCCATTCAGCCCATCGAGACTGCGCCGACCACAGTCCCACCCAGGCCCTTTCCCCATAACCCCATGCATTTACCCCCCCTGACACTAAGGGACAATTTAGCATGGCCAGTCCACCTAACCCACACATCTTTGGACACTAAGGGGCAATTTAGCATGGTTAATCCACCTAACCTGCACATCTTTGGACACTAAGGGGCAAATTAGCATGGCCAATCACCTAACTTGCACATCTTTGGACACTAAGGGGCAATTTAGCATGGTTAATCCACCTAACCTGCACATCTTTGGACACTAAGGGGCAAATTAGCATGGCCAATCACCAAACCTACACATCGTTGGACAATAAGGGGCAATTTAGCATGGCCAATCCACCTAACCCGCACATCTTTGGACAATAAGAGGCAATGTAGCATGCCTGAATGCTAAGGGCAGGCCGCCAAAGGAATTGGGGGGTTTACACAATTTTTTAGAGGGTTGTAGGAGGAGAAACGATTACAGAGATAGGTTTATATGTAGGCCCGAGGCATGGCCTAATTACCTGGTAAAAACTGTCTGTTGCGATACAAATTCACCAGGCAAACTAAGACGAAAACTTTTCACGGATAATTAGAATGCAGCACACGAAGACAAGACTACAAAGAAGGCCACAAATAGAAAGTTATATGACACTGACAATTTTCCTCTTATCTGGAATAATTAAAGCTTCCCTGATGAGACAGGACAATCTGCGCAGTCTAACTTTATTCAGAGCCACAGGCCATTATTTCCTTCGATTTATTCTTGTTTTCTGTTCATCACTTTCTCCATTGAAGAGCACTTTCTATTATTCTTGAGTTTCTGGGTCAGTGGTCAGCCCTCCAGGATGCTGATTGTGGGGGAATCAGCGATAATAATCATCGAGTCATAGAGGTTTACAGCATGGAAACAGACCCTTCGGCCCAACTTGTCCATGCCGCCCTTTTCTTTTTAAACCCCGAAACTAGTCCCAATTGCCCGCATTTGGCCCATATCCCTCTATACCCATCGTACCCATGTCACTGTGTAAATGCTTTTTAAAAGACAAAGTTGTACCTGCCTCTACTGCTACCTCTGGCAGCTCGTTCCAGACACTCACCACCCTCTGTGTGAAAAAATTGCCCCTCTGAACACTTGTGTATCTCTCCTCTCTCACCTTAAACCTATGCCCTCTAGTTTTAGACTCCCCTACCTTTGGGAAAAGATATTGACTATCTAGCTGATCTATGCCCCTCATTATTTTATAGACCTCCATAAGGTCACCCCTCAGCCTCCTACGCTCCAGAGAAAAAAGTCCCAGTCTATCCAGCCTCTCCTTATAACTCAATCCATCAAGTCCCGGTGGCATCCTAGTAAATCTTTTCTGCACTCTTTCTAGTTTAATAATATCCTTTCTATAATAGGGTGACCGGAACTGCACACAGTATTCCAAGTGTGGCCTTACCAATGTCTTGGACAACTTCAACAAGACGTTCCAACTCCTGTATTCAATGTTCTGACCGATGAAATGAAGCATGCTGAATGCCTCCTTCACCACTCTGTGACTCCACTTTCAAGGAGCTATGAACATGTACACCTCGATCTCTTTGTTCTGTAACTCTCCCCAAATGTCACTGAGTATGCAACAGAGATGGATGGATTATCTCTTAGAATTATAGAATCCCTACAGTGCCGTAGGAGGCCATTCGGCCCATCGAGCCTGCACCAACAACAATCCAGGCCCTATCCCCATAACCCCACGTATTTACCCTGCTAGTCCCCCTGACACTAAGAAGCTATTTACCATGGCTAACGCACCTGAGCGGCACAGTGGTTAGCACTGCTGCCTCACTGGTGATAGGAGGGACCAGTGTTCGATTCCCAGCCTCGGATTACTGTCCGTATGGATTCTGAGAGTTCTCCCCTTGTCTCCGTTTCCTCCAGGTGCTCCGGTTTCCTCCCACAGTCCAAAAGACGTGCTTGTTTTGATTTGATTTATTATTGTCACATGTATTAACATGCAGTGAAAAGTATTGTTTCTTGCGCACTATATAGACAAAGCATACCATTCATAGAGAAGGAAAGAGCGAGTGCAGAATGTAGTGTTACAGTCATAGCTAGGCTGTAGAGAAAGATCAACTTAATGCAAGGTAGGCCCATTCAAAAGTCTGACAGCAGCAGGGAAGAAACTGTTCTTGAGACGGTTGGTACGTGACCTCAGACTATTTTACCTTTTTCCCGACGGAAGAAGATGGAAAAGAGAATGTCCAGGGTGCGTGGGGCCCTTAATTATGCTGGCTGCTTTGCTGAGGCAGAAGGAAGTGTAGGCAGAGTCAATGGATGGAAGGCTGGTTTGCGTGATGGATTGGGCTACTTTTGTAGTTTCTTGCGGTCTTGGGCAGAGCAGGAGCCATACCAAGCTGTGATACAACCAGAAAGAATGCTTTCTATGGAGCATCTGTAAAGGTTGGTGAGATTCGAGGCTGAGGTGAGGTGAACTGAGGTGAGGAGAAATTTCTTCACCCAGAGAGTGGTGAATGTGTGGAATTCACTCCCACAGAAAGTAGTTGAGGCCAAAACGTTGTCTGATTCCAAGAAGGAATGAAGTGGTTAGCAGTGGTTAGCACTGCTGTCTCACAGCGCCAGGGACCCGGGTTCGATTCCCAGCTTGGGTCACTGTCTGTGTGGAGTTTGCATGTTCTCCCCGTGTCTGCGTGGGTTTCCTCCGGGTGCTCCAGTTTCCTCCCACAGTCCAAAGATGCGCAGGTTAGGTGGATTGGCCATGCTAAATTGCCCCTTAGTGTCCAAAGATGAGTAGCTTAGGTGGATTGGCCATGCTAAATTGCCACTTGGTATCCCAAGGTGTGCAGGTCAGGTGGATTGGCCATGCGAAATTGCCCCTTAGTGTCCAAGGATGTGCAGGTTAGGTGGATTGGCCATGCTAAATTGCCCCTTAGTGTCCAAAGATGTGCAGGTTAGGTGAATTGGCCATGCTAAATTGCTCCTTAGTGTCCCAAGATGTGCAGGTTAGGGGGATTGGCCATGCTAAATTGCCCCTTAGTGTCCAAAGATGTGCAGGTTAGGTGGATTGGCCATGCTAAATTGCTCCTTAGTGTCCCAAGATGTGCAGGTTAGGTGGATTGGCCATGCTAAATTGCCCCTTAGTGTCCAAAGATGTGCAGGTTAGGTGGATTGGCCATGCTAAATTGCCCCTTAGTGTCCAAGGATGTGCAGGTTAGGTGGATTGGCCATGCTAAATTGCCGCATAGTATCCAAAGATGTGCAGGTTAGGTGGATTGGCCATGCTAAATTGCCCCTTCGTTAACAGAGATGTGCAGGTGTGAGTCCAGAGCCACAGCAACGTGGTTGACTCTCAACTACCCTCTGAATTGGCCTAACAAGCCACGTCGTCAAGGGGAACGCGGAATGGGCAACAAATGCCAGCCAGCCAGCGACGCCCGTGTCCCACGAATAGACAAAAGAAATAGTTTGAAGCCAATTCATTCGCCCTGAGCGAAACAACGTGATCCGGAACGATGGTATCATGACAGAACCAAAAACAACTTTGGACCAATTATGAAGCTTTTCTTTAGTCAGTTAATGTAGGGTATGTTTTTCTCATTACCAACATCTGAAAAGCCTTCATGAAGTCCGACTATTTATATATTCAATTTTAGGTGAACGCTGGTGCTCTGAAATTATACTCTGCGAATATTAACAGCTTTTCTGTTTTAAGTTATTTTGTCTGCTGTTTAATTGAACATTTTACTGCATAAATTGTCTCCCACAGTGTGATTTCAACCCAGCAAGGTAATATTCTTTTATTTTACATTACTGAACAACATAATTAAATGATTTCTTACCTGCATTTGTTAATCTGCCATCTTTCGACCTCATTCTTTTTTGTCCCTCTTTCATCCTGGTGTGTGTTTATAATGCAGCACTCACAACATGTCAAAACACTCGCTTCTTCATTCATTTACTGGGCTAGTATTAGTTGCCCATCCCTAATTGCCCCTTGAGAAGGTAGCTGTGAGCCGCCTTCACGAATTGCTGCAGTCCGTGAGGTGTGTAGGTACACCCACCACTCTGTTAGGGAGAGAGTTCCCGGATTTTGACCCAACGATAGTATTTCCAAGTCAGGACGGTGAGTGAGTTAGAGGGGAACTTCATTTCACTGAGGGAGCGAGAACTCACTGAAGAAAGGGTGGAATATTCCGTTCCCACCATTAGTGGGAATCGTGGCGGCACGGTAGCACAGTGGTTAGCACTGCTGCTTCTCAGCTCCAGGGACCCGGGTTCGATTCCCGGCTCGGGTCACTGTCTGTGTGGAGTTTGTACATTCTCCTCGTGTCTGCGTGGGTTTCCTCCGGGTGCTCCGGTTTCCTCCCACAGTTCAAAGATGTGCGGGTTAGGTTGATTGGCCATGCTAAAAATTGCCCCTTAGCGTCCTGAGATGCGTAGGTTAGAGGAATTAGTGGGTAAATATGTAGGGATATGGGGGTAGGGCCTGGGTGGGATTGTGGTCGGTGCAGGCTCGATGGACCGAATGGCCTCTTTCTGTACTGTAGGGATTCTATGATTTCTATGAATTTGGTGGGAGGCAAAAGAATCTGCTTCCAAATGATGAACCCGCTGCAGCCTCTGCGTTGTAGGTACCCCCACGACGCTGTTAGGGAGGGAGCTCCAGGATTTTGACCCAGCCGCAGTGCAGGGACGGCCAATATGTTTCCAAGTCGGGATGGCGAGTGGCTCGGAGGGGGATCTTGTCGGTCGTGGTGTTCTCGTACAACTGTTGCCCTTGTCCTCCACTGCTGCCTCACAGCGTCAGGAGCCCGGTTCCATTCCGGGCTTGGGCCACTCTCTGTGTGGAGTTTGCACGTTCTCCCCGTGTCTGCGTGGGTTTCCTCCGGGTGCACCGGTTGACTTCCACAGTCTAAAGATGTGCGGGTTAGGTGGATTAGCCATGCGAACTTGCTCCTTAGCATCCAAAGATACATAGGTTAAGTGGATTGGCCATGGTTAATTGCCCCTTAGCATCCAAAGATGTGCAGGTTAGGTGGATTGGTCATGCTAAATTGCCCTTTAGTGTCCAAAGATGTGCAGGTTAGGTGGATTGGCCATGCTAAGTTGCCCCTTAGTGTCCAAAGATGTGCAGGTTAGGTGGATTGGCCATTCTAAATTGCCCCTTAGTGTCCAAAGATGTGTAGGTTCGGTGGATTGGCCATGCTAAATTGCCCTTTAGTGTCCAAGGATGTGCAGGTTAGGTGGATTGGCCATGCTAAATTGCCCCTTAGAGTCCAAAGATGTGCGGGTTAGGTGGATTGGCCATGCTAAATTGCCCCTTAGAGTCCAAAGATGTGCGGGTTAGGTGGATTGGCCATGCTAGATTGTCCCTTAATGTCCAAAGATGTCTATGCTGGGTGGATTGGCCATGCTGAATTGCCCCTTAGTGTCCAAAGATGTGCGGGTTAGGAAGATTGGCCATGCTAAATTGCCTCTTGGTGTCAGGGGGACTAGCTAGGGTAGAGGTCACGAGTTTGGAAGATGTTAGCGAGGGAAGTTTACAATTGCCGACAAAAGTCGGGATTTTCCACCCTCCCATTGCAGGGGTTTTGCAGCGGCAGAGGTGGCCTGACATTGGCTGGCCGTGGGATCTTCCATTCCCACCGCTCTGTCCCGTTAACTGGGATTTTGCAGAGTAGGGCTTGATTTGGTTCATTGACAGGTAAGATCATGTGACTGGGTGGAGCTAGGCTTACACAGGCTATCCAAGCTTATATGCTGATGGAGTTGAGAGACAGCAGTGTCCCTCTCTTTTCCTCTCTCTGAAGTCTGGAGACTGGGATCTGCCAGAGACTAGGTTTACTTCTCTGAAGTTGTGCTGTTTCAGGATATATCCTTCTCTGGAAACTGCTGTCTAGATCGCTGTCCCGAAGTGTTAAAAGGCTGGAAATCCAGCATACTTGTTTTTTGTGCTAACTAATTCTGACAAATTGTATATGTCTATGGGGATATTGCTTTAAATTGGAACAACAGAGATAGCTAGCTGTTAAGAATTATGCTTTACCATGTTTAAGTATTTTGATTGGTAAAAGTTATGCTGAATATTTTTGTTATATTCTAATGGTGTTCTTAAATTAAGTTTATTTTAATAAAAGCTTCCAAGTGGGTCACTCGAATCATACCTGGAGTGAAATACTTTATGACCACCCTAAGGTCAAAATCGAATGTAAAAGTTAGGGTCTCGGTGAACTTCACAAAACACCTTTTGGCCTGGGCCCAAGCACCACTAACAGTTTGTGAGGACAGCCAGGTTGTAATGCAGCCAGTCCTGGCACAGCAAGATCCCACAAACAGTGTGTGACAATGACCAGGTGTCTATCTTCTCGTGACTTTCTAAAGGGATAGACATTTGGCTTTGACATTGTGGAGAGGTCACCTGATCCCCTTTTGACAGTGCCAGGGGATCTCTTGCAATCAAACAGCAGTCTCAAGGTTCATGGAATCATCCAATCCCTTCAGGGCAGAAGGAGATCATTCAGCCCATCAAGCCTGTACCAACAATGATCTACCCACGGATTTACCTTGCTAGTCCCCTTGACACTAACGGTAATTTAGAATGGACAATCCACCTAACCTGCACATCTTTGGACACTAAGGGGCAATTTAGCATGGCCAATCCACCTAACCTACACACCTTTGGACACGAAGAGGCAATTTAGCATGGCCAATCCACCTAACCTGCACATCTTTGGACACTAAGGGGCAATTTAGCATGGCCAATCCACCTAACATGCACATCTTTGGACATGAAGAGGCAATTTAGCATGGCCAATCCACCTAACCTGCACATCTTTGGACACAAAGGGGCAATTTAGCATGGCCAATCCACCTAACCTACACATCTTTGGACACGAAGAGGCAATTTAGCATGGCCAATCCACCTAACATGCACATCTTTGGACATGAAGGGGCAATTTAGCATGGCCAATCCACCTAACCTACACATCTTTGGACATGAAGGGGCAATTTAGCATGGCCAATCCACCTAACCTACACATCTTTGGACATGAAGGGGCAATTTAGCATGGCCAATATATCTAACCTGCAAATCTTTGGACATTAAGAGGCAATTTAGCATGGCCAAGCCACCTGAACCTGCACGTTTCTGGGCACTAAGGGGCAATTTAGCATGGCCAATCCACCTAACCTGCACATTTTTAGAATGTGGGAGGAAACCGGAGCACCCGGAGGAAACCCACACAGAAACAGGGAGAATGTGCAGACTCCGCACAGAGAGTCACCCAAGGCCAGAATGGAACCCGGGTCCCTGGCGCTGTGAGGCAGCATTGATAACCACTGTGCCACCGTGCCACCCACTACTTGTATTTGGAATCAGGACTGATACTCTTGGCCTTCCACGTGCTCAAAGGGACAAGCGCTATCGACTGAGCCACTGCTGAGACCCGGACGGCGTGAGCACCGGGCTTAATATTGTGTCGAATCCTCCTGACCCTGACTGTGAAGACGAGAAATCTTCCACTCCCCACTCACACGTGGAAAAATGAACGAACAAACCTTGTTACGGAGGCGTCTAGGAAAAAAAACCACAAGATTATTTTCTTTAAAAAAGCACATTTATTAAAAACGGGTCTGTCTTGCAAGTTCCAGGCTGTGTAATCTTTTTATGAACACCATTATTCCTCTGCACAGTAATTTGAAGCACAGACTGTTTCATCGTAAACATGTATTGAATGTGGGATGGATCAATAGATTGGATAACACAATTATTCAGATCCCTGAAATTGCCAGACTCCACGGGAATACTTCATTGAGATCTGCAACATGCGTGTTTAATTTATATTAATAACAGTGCCAATATATCCTCTGAGTGACATATATCATATTGCAGCAATGAATGTACCCAGCGTGTATGACAAATGTGATAGGAAATAGCTTGATAAATTTTAATCTCTGGTGAAATAAAACTGCGATTGCAGTGAGTGCACAATAGGCAAGGGTGGCGCGGTGGCACAGTGGTTAGCGCTGCTGCATCATATCGACAGGGATCCAGGTTCGTGTCCGGCCTTGCGTGACTGTGTGGAGTCTGCACATTCTCTTCGTGCCTGCGTGGGTTTCCTCCAGGTGCTCTAGTTTCCTCCCACAGTCTCAAGGTGTGCAGGTTAAGTGGATTGGCCATGCTAAATTGCCCCTTAATGTCCAATGATGTGCAGGTCAGGTGGATCGGCCATGCTAAATTGCCCCTTAGTGTCCAAAGATGTGCAGGTTAGGTAGATTGGCTATGCTAAATTGCCCCTCAGTATCCAAAGATGTGTAGGTTAGGTGGATTGGCCATGCTAAATTGCCCCTTAGTATCCAAAGATGTGTAGGTTAGGTGGATTGGCCATGCTAAATTGCCCCCTACTGTCCAAAGATGTGTAGGTTAGGTGGATCGGCCATGCTAAATTGCCCCTTAGTATCCAAAGATGTGTAGGTTAGGTGGATTGGCCATGCTAAATTGCCCCCTACTGTCCAAAGATGTGTAGGTTAGGTGGATCGGCCATGCTAAATTGCCCCTTAGTATCCAAAGATGTGTAGGTTAGGTGGATTGGCCATGCTAAGTTGCCCCTTAGTATCCAAAGATGTGTAGGTTAGGTGGATTGGCCATGCTAAATTGCCCCCTACTGTCCAAAGATGTGTAGGTTAGGTGGATCGGCCATGCTAAATTGCCCCTTAGTATCCAAAGATGAGCAGGTTAGGTGGGCTGGCCATTCTAAATTGCTCCTTAGTGTTCAAAGATGTGTAGGTTAGGTGGATTAGCCATGCTAAATTGCTCCTTAGTGTTCAAAGATGTGTAGGTTAGGTGGATTAGCCATGCTAAATTGCTCCTTAGTGTTCAAAGATGTGCAGGTTAGGTGGATCGGCCATGCTAAATTGCCCCTTAGTATCCAAAGATGAGCAGGTTAGGTGGGCTGGCCATTCTAAATTGCTCCTTAGTGTTCAAAGATGTGTAGGTTAGGTGGATTAGCCATGCTAAATTGCTCCTTAGTGTTCAAAGATGTGTAGGTTAGGTGGATTAGCCATGCTAAATTGCTCCTTAGTGTTCAAAGATGTGTAGGTTAGGTGGATTTGCCATGCTAAATTGCCTCTTAGCATCCAAAGATGTGTAGGTTAGGTGGATTGGCCATGCTAAATTGCCCCTTTGTGTCCAAAGATGTATAGGTTTGATGGATTGACCGTGCTACATTGCCCCTTAGTGCCCACTGATGTGTGGGTTAGGGTGGATTGGCCATGGTAAATGTGTGGGGTTACAAGGACAGGGCAGGCCCGAGAGCCTGGATAAGATACTCTGCTAAAGAGGCGGTGCAGACTCGATGGGTCAAATGGCCTCTTTTGCACTGTGGGGATTCGATGATTCTCTGCTCGATAGAAGTGAATGTGTCGCAATGAAACCTTTCGATTCTCAGCAGTTCAGATGAAGTGTTTTCGACGCAGAAAAGCCTGTCATGGAATGCTACCTGCCAGCGCGAGGCCATTCAGCCCACCGTGGATGGAACCTGACCCAAATTCCTCATGCCAGGCTCGGACAGACAACTGGCTGGTGGTTCTCCCAGCTCCACAGCCTGGTTATCCCTCCAGATTTTGAGCTTCTGAGACCAAAAGAAAATGAGTGGGTGCGGTTTACACCATCACTCTGGCAAGACGGGGACAATAAGAAGTCTCACAACACCAGGTTAAAGTCCAACAGGTTTATTTAGTAGCACGAGCTTTCGGTGTGCTGCTCCTTCATCAGGTGAGTGAGGAGCTGTGTTCACAAACAGGGCACATATAGACACAAACTCAATTTACAAGATAATGATTGGAATGCGAGTCTTTATAAAGGTACAGACAATGTGAATGGAGAGGGGATTTAGCACAGGTTAAAGAGATGTGTATTGTCTCCAGCCAGGACAGTTAGTGAGATTTTGCAAGCCCAGGCAAGTCGTGGGGGATACAGATCGTCTTACATGAACCCAAGATCCTGGTTGAGGCCGTCCTCATGTGTGTGGAACTTGGCTATCAGTTTCTGCTCGGCAATTCTGCATTGTCGTGAAGGCCGCCTTGGAGAACGCTTACCCGAAGATCAGAGGCTGAATGCCCGTGACTGCTGAAGTGCTCCCCAACAGGAAGGGAACACTCTTGCCTGGTGATTGTCGAGCGGTGTCCATTCATCCGCTGTCGTAGCATCTGCATGGTCTCCCCAATGTACCATGCCTTGGAACATCCTTTCCTGCAGCGTATCAGGTCAACAATGTTGGCCGAGTCGCAAGAGTGAGACTTCTTACTCTGCTTACCCCAGTCCAACGCTGGCATCTCCACATCAAGACAGAGACTCACAGAGCCGGCAAGACCGATTGCACAGAGATCGGCACCCTTTAACCTTCTCCCCTGATGCCGCAGAGGTATCGGAGGCTACCCCTCCTCCACCATGATCCTCACCTACTACCCCATGCCCACCCGGCGCTCAATACACCCCTCCCACCACTACCACAAATAAATCAAGGTCGTGAATGTAGCCCAATCCATCACGCAAACCAGCCTCCCATCCATTGACTCTGTCTACACTTCCCACCGCCTCAGCAAAGCAGCCAGCATAATTAAGGACCCCACGCATCCCAGACATTCTCTCTTCCACCTTCTTCCTTCGGGAAAAAGATATAGAAGTCTAAGGTCACGTACCAACCGACTCAAGAACAGCTTCTTCCCCGCTGCCATCAAACTTTTGAATGGACCTATCTCGCATTGAGTTGATCTTTCTCTACACCCTAGCAATGACTGTAACACTACATTCTGCACTCTCTCCTTTCCTTCTCTATGAACGGTATGCCCTGTCTGTATAATGCGCAAGAAACAATACCTTTCACTGTATGCCAATACATGTGACAATGATAAATCAAATCAAATAGAATCCCTGCAGTGCAGAAGGAGGCCATTCAGCCCATTGAGTCTGCGCCAACAACAATCCCACCCAGGCCCTTTATCGTAACCCCACATATTTACCCTGCTAATCCCCCTGAAACCTGGGTAAATTTTGCATGGCCAATCAACCTAACCCGCACATCTTTGGAGTGTGGGAGGAAACCGGAGCACCCAGAGGAAACCCACGCAGACACGGGGAGGGCGTGCACACCCCACACGGACAGTGACCCAAGCCAGGAATCGAACCTGGGTCCCTGGCGCTGTGAGGCAGCAATGCTAACCACTGTGCCACCGTGCTGCCCCAATGAATAACAACACCCCCACTATGGGGATTCCACAAGGACCCAGCCCTGGCACTGTCCCCTGGCACAGCTTGGCACTGACTGAATGCTGATTTGGAACATTTTAGATCCATATAATTTTTTTTAAAAATTTGTGTACACAAAGGATCTTTTTGCATTTTCCCTCACACACAAACAATTATCTGGAATTAAGAACCTACTGATGACCGTGAAACCATTGTCGATCGTCGAAAAAACCCATCTGGGTCACTAATGTCCTTTAGGGAAGGAAATCTGCCGACCTTACCCGGTCTGGCCTACATGTGACTCCAGAGCCACAGCAATGTGGTTGACTCTTAAAGACCCTCTGAAATATCCCAGCAAGCCATTCTGTTCAAGGGAGGGCGACGATGGCCGAGTGGTATTATCGCTAGATTATTGATCCAGAAACTCAGCTCATGTTCTGGGGACCCGGGTTCAAATCCCGCCACGGCAGATGGTGGAATTTGAATTCAATAAAAAATATCTGGAATTAAGAATCTAATAATGACCATGAAACAATTGTCGGAAAAACCCATCTGTTTCACTAATGTCCTATCGGGAAGGAAATCTGCCATCCTCACCTGGTCTGGCCTACATGTGACTCCAGAACCACAGCAATGTGGTTGACTCTCAACTGCCCTCTGAAATGAGACACTCAGTTCAAGGGCAACTCGGGATGGGCAATAAATGCTGGCCTCGCCAGCGACGCCCATGTCTCATAAATGAATTAAAAAAACCTTTTCTCAATAGATATTCATTCTCTTATGTCATAGAGTCATCGAGGTTTACAGCTTGGAAACAGGCCCTTTGGCCCAACTTGTCCATGCCACCTTTCTTTTTCAAACCCCTAAGCTAATCCCAATTGCCCGCATTTGGCCCATATCCCTCTATACCCATCCTACCCATGTAACTGTCTAAACGCTTTTTAAAGGACAAAATTGTACCCACCTCTACTATTACCTCTGGCACCTTGTTCCAGACTCACCACCCTCTGTGTGAAAAAATTGACCCTCTGAACACTTTTGTATCTCTCCCCTCTCACCTTAAACCTATGCCCTCTAGTTTTAGACTCCCCTACCTTTTGGGAAAAGATATTGACTATCTAGCTGATCTATGCCCCTCATTATTTTATAGACCTCTATAAGATCACCCCTAAGCCTTCTACGCTCCAGAGAAAAAGTCCCAGCCTATCCAACTTCTCCTGATAACTCAAATCATCAAGACCCGGTAGCACCCTAGTAAATCTTTTCTGCACTCTTTCTAGTTTAATCATATCCTTTCTGTAATAGGGTGACCAGAACTGTACACAGTATTCCAAGTGTGGCCTTACCAATGTCTTGTGCAACTTCAACAAGACTTCCCAACTCTTGTGGCCAATGGTAAGGGCCAATTTATTGCCAATGATTAGCTGGCTTTTGAAGACTGCGGCCAGAATTCTCCAGCCTTGTCCGTGGCTGGGATTCTGAATGCCAAATTTTCCGCTCTCACTGGCAGCAATAGGGGGGCACAGGAGACTGGAGAATTGCAGTCATGAGAATATGATGATAGCCATTCCAGTTAGAATCATAGAATCATAGAATCCCCACAGTGCAGGAGGAGGCCATTTGGTCCATCGAGTCTGCACCGACCACAATCCCGCCCAGGCCCTATTCCCTAACCTCCCCTAACCTAATGCGCAAACTCCGCACAGACGGTGACTCAAGCCGGGAATGCTGTGAGGCAGCAGTGCCAACCACTGTGCCACCGTGCCGCCTGGTTTGCCGTTATGTAAAACCAGGAAATTCTCAGTTTGATGAGCTAGGGCGCTGACTCTGACGCTGCTTTTTCCCTCCCCACGGACACCACCGGAGGGCTTCCAGAATCTTCTGTTTATACTTCAGATTTCCGGCGGCATTTTGCCAGCTGCAAGGAAAACCGCTTCGAGAAGCCGGCCATCATGGAGGCAGCAGGGCTGAAATGATCAATGCGATCCTGTCCGTGTTATCAAATCCTGAGGGCAACTTGTTAGAAAGATCCCTGACCTGTGGCCTTCCTGCCCACCGTTAAGGCGTAAGCTTTGAAAACTCAACCTTATCACTGCCTCGCAGTCGTTTTAACCTTGGGCCTGCACCGTGGGCCTAAGCTCAGAGCATTGGCTTCTCAATTTAATAAGTGTTTTAATGCCCTATTCCTCTGCATCCTCTGAAATCATTTTCTTCTCGCTGGCACAAATAAGAGCAAGCGTTTTGAAAAATTATCTTTATGCATTGTGGGCGTCACAGGTGAGGCCTAACCTCCGTGGAACTGAGTGGCTCAGTAGGCCCATTTCAGATGGGCAGTTCAGCGTCAACCAGGCTGCTGTGGCTCTGGAGTCACACATCGGCCAGACCGGGTAAGGACGGCAGATTTCATCCCTTAAAAAGGGACATTAGTGAACCAGTATTTGGCCATTCCTCCTTTGCTTTTTATGCCCACTGCAGACATACTTCCGAGACCCTTTACTTCCCTCCAGAACATAGTTGAGAGTGTCGTCAGCAAGTTCAGCACTCTATCTTAAAGGTAGCCATGATATGGAGGTGCCGGCGTTGGACTGGGGTGGGCAGAATAAGAACTCTCACAAAACCAGGTTCAAGTCCAGCTGGAGTCCAGCAGGACTCACCTGAGGAAGGAGCAGCACTCCGAAAGCTTGTGATTCCAAATAAACCTTTGATTTGATTTGATTTATCATTGTCACATGTATTAGCATACAGTGAAAAGTATTGTTTCTTGCGCGCTATACAGACAAAGCATACCGTTCATAAAGAAGGAAAGGAGAGGGTGCAGAATGTAGTGTTACAGTCATAGCTAGGGTGTAGAGAAAGATCAGCTTAATATACAGTAGGTCCATTTTAAAAGTCTGATGGCAGCAGGGAAGAAGCTGTTGTTGAGTCGATTGGTACGTGACCTCAGAGTTTTGTATCTTTTTCCCGACAGAAGAAGGTGGAAGAGAGAATGTCCAGGGTGCGTGGGATCCTTGATTATGCTGGCTGCTTTGCCGAGGCAGCGGGAAGTGTAGACAGAGTCAATGGATGGGCGGGTGGTTTGCGTGATGGATTGGGCTACATTCACGACTTTGTGTAGTTTCTTGCGGTTTTGGGCAGAGCAGGAGCCATACCAAGCTGTTGGACTTTAACTTGGTGTTGTGAGACTTCTTACTATCTAAAAGACTAATCAGTATTTTGGAAGATCATGGATTTTTAAAATTTGATGTAAGATAGAATCCCTACAGTGCAGAAGGAGGCCATTCAGCCCATCGAGTCTACATCGACAACAATCCCACCCAGGCTCTATCCCCATAATCCTCCATATTTACCCTGCTAATCCTTCTGACACTAAGGGGCAATTTAGCACGGCCAATGGACCTAACCCGCACATCTTTGGAATGTGGGAGGAAACCGGAGCACCCGGAGGAAACCCACGCAGACACGGGGAGAACGTGCAAACTCCACACAGACAGTGACCCAAAACGGAAATCGAACCCAGGTCTCTGGAGCTGTGAAGCAGCAGTGCTAACCACGGTTCCACCGTGCCGCCTGAATTGATTGGATTAATCTGATTTGATTGGATTAATCCCCCTAAAAGACAATTTAGCATGGCCAATCCACCTAATCTAAGCATCTTTGGACAATAAGGGGCAATTTAGCATGGCCAATCCCCCTAACCTACACATCTTTGGTCACTAAGGGACAATTTAGCACGGCCAATTCAACTAACCTGCACATCTTTGGTCACTAAGGAACAATTTAGCACGGCCAATTCAACTAACCTGCACATCTTTGGTCACTAAGGAACAATTTAGCATGGCCAATCCCCCTAACCTACACATCTTTGGTCACTAAGGGAAAATTTAGCACGGCCAATTCAACTAACCTGCACATCTTTGGTCACTAAGGAACAATTTAGCACGGCCAATTCAACTAACCTGCACATCTTTGGTCACTAAGGAACAATTTAGCATGGCCAATCCCCCTAACCTACACATCTTTGGTCACTAAGGGGCAATTTAGCATGGCCAATCCCCCTAACCTACACATCTTTGGTCACTAAGGGACAATTTAGTATGGCCAATGCATCTAACCCGTACATCTTTGAAGTGTGGGAGGAAACTGGAGCACCCGGGGGAAACCCAGGCAGACACGGGGAGAACGGGCAGACTCCACACAGACAGTGAGCTGAGGCCGGAATTGAACCCCGGGTCCCTGGCGCTGAGAGGCAGTGGTGCTAACCGAGTTCAAATTGCCTGAATTAATTGAACCCCCTTCTCTTTCTGTTTCCACAAACTGTTAACAAAAGGGCAGCGAAGCTTGATTTTTAGTAACTGATCCCTAAGAAAGAAGCCAGACCAACATGGCGTGTAATATTAAATAGCAGGGACTTGCTTCAGACTGCCTCTAATAGGCTGTCAGTGCAATGGTGTCCGCAGCCCGCTGCTTTTGGGGAGAGGTAGCCTCGGCTCACTGGCTGACAGCTCCCAGCATCGAGCAGCTTCGGACCTTGACAAATGGACTCATTTTCACTGCCTGGGGGAAGGAACATGTCCTGCAGTAAATGTGGAGGCTGCCACAGAGAGAGAGAGAGAGAGACAGCGAGAGAGCGAGCGAGCGTGGGAGGGAGGAATATGCTGACACCAGGAGCTGTTGCTTGGTTCTCATCTCCGTCCACTGCACGTCGTCACAGCAACAAAATCATTTTAACACTTCAAGGCTGCAATGCTGACCACCGTGCCGCCCTGAATAAAACCACGTCGGGGATATCAATGGGCTGTGGAGGGCATTCACGAAACGTCTGCACGGTGGCACAGTGGTTGGCACTGCTGCCTCACAGCGCCAGGGACCCAGGTTCCATTCCCAACCTTGGGTCACCGTCTGTGTGGAGTTTGCACGTTCTCCCCGTGTCCGCGTGGGTTTCCTCCGGGTGCTCCGGTTTCCTCCCACAGTCCGAAAGACGTGCTGGTTAGGGTGCATTGGCCGTGCTAAATTCTCCCTCAGTGTTCCCGAACAGGCGCCGGAGTGTGGCGACTGTGGGATTTTCACAGTAACTTCATTGCAGTGTTAGAGTCATAGAGTCACGTTCTCCCCGTGTTTGCGTGGGTTTCCCCCGGGTGCTCCGGTTTCCTCCCACAATCTGTATAATGTTCTGGCTGGTGGATTTGCCATGCTAATCTTTGCCATCTGGAGTGCCATGCTAAATTCTCCCTCAGTGTACCCGAACAGGCGCCGGAGTGCGGCAATTAGCGGATTTTCATAGTAACTTCATTGCAGTGTTAATGTAAGCCTGCTTGTGACTAATAAATAAACTTTACTTTACTCCTCGATGTTTGCAGCATGGAAACAGGCCCTTCGGCCCAAATTGTCCATGCCGCCCTTTTTTTTAAACCACTCAGCTAGTCCCAATTGCCCCGCGATTGTCCCACATCCCTCTATACCCATCTTACCCACGTAACTGTCGGCAGAGAAGATTGGTGGGGCTCATCTGGGATCCACTCTGTTAATGTGAGCCTACTTGTGACGCTAATTAATAAACTTTAAACTGGCCCCTTGCCATCTTGTGTGCGTGAATGCAATTTTCTTTTAGCGTTCTTGGAAAGATGTTCCAGAAATGAAGCTGTGTGGAATGAGAGATGGATGGTTGAAAGCTCCGTCTACTAATCACCCAGTCTGCCCCCATTACCACTGTCAATGTTGATGAGAGATGGGTCCCTTATTAAGAATTAGAATATTTATAGGCTCAAAACGCAGAGCATATGACTTGCAAACCGATGTCGGCTCTCTGCTGTTCTTCAGATCCTGTGGAATTGCTTCAGAAACGCTGACACTCCATTCTCTCGGTAAATTGATGACGGAAGTGAGAATGCTTTCCATTCATGACACAGACAAACGGATGATTGAATCTGTTTACACGCTGGTTCAGACCGAGTGAGCCGTGGGTCTCCTGAATTATTAGCGCGGTGCTTAATGAGTCAGCGCTGATCAAACACAACTTGATCACCGCACAATTATCTCAGGGGAACAAAATACATTGAGCCAAAGTGCGCACTCGAGTGAGCAACATTTTCCCGATTACACGCACAAAGCCTCTCCTCATCCTTATGCAAGCTAAATTATGAGTAGCGGGGCTATTTACTGCGGTTGTGAATGGATGCGGCAATCATATCATAGAAACCCTACAGTACAGAAAGAGGCCATTCAGCCCATCGACCGACCACAATCCCACCCAGGCCCTACCCCCATATCCCAACATATTTTACCCACTAATCCTTCTAACCTACACATCTCAGGACACTAAGGGGCAATTTTAGCATGGCCAATCAACCTAACCCGCACATCTTTGGACTGTGGGAGGAAACCGGAGCACCCGGAGGAAACCCACGCAGACACGAGGAGAACGTGCAAACTCCACACAGACAGTGACCCGAGCCGGGAATCGAACCCAGGTCCCTGGAGCTGTGAAGCAGCAGTGCTAACCACTGTGCTACCGTGCCGCCCTCAGTTACATCAGTTATATCTCAGTTACACTGGGTGACAAAGGAGTTGCAACAGGCCGTTCGGCCCGCCGGTTCCATGCTAGCTCGCTCCACGCGAGATTCCTCCTTTCCTTCTTATGCGGGTTGGGATTGGCCACGCTAAATTGCCCCTGAGTGAAGCTGTGTGGAATGAGAGATGGATGGTTGAAAGCTCCGTCTACTAATCACCCAGTAATCGCGGGGAGAATGTGCAGACTCTGCACAGAGACAGTGACCCCCCCAAGCCGGGAATCGAACACTGGGCTGTGAGGAGTGCTAACCACTGTGCCACCGTGCCACCCTAGGGTCGGGCCAGGGTGGGATTGTTGTCGGGGCAGGCTTGATAGGCCGAATGGCCTCCTTCTGTACTGTATAAATTCTATGGTTCTTCATTGAACCCCGTCAAGATATCCTTCCATTCCTTTTTCTGCCCTCCCTTTGTCTGTCTCCCTTGCAGCCGTTATGGCACAGAGGGAGGCCATTCGCCCCATCCAGTCCATGCCCTGGTCTGCGATGTTGATTTGCTGGAGATAGAAAGGTCACCAAGATAAGATGGTGACATTTCCAACAATCGATAATGGTTTCATGGTCATCAGTAAATTCCTAATTCAAGATATTTTATTGAATTCAAATTCCACCATCTACCGTGGCGGGATTCGAACCTGCGTCCCCAGAACATTGTCTGAGTTTCTGGATTAATAGCCTGGCGATAATACCACGAGGCCATCGCCTTCCCCAGGAATCCAGCGACCCAGACGAATGCTCTGGGGATCCGGGTTCAAATCCAACCAGGCAGAAATTTCAATTCAATAAAATTCTGGATTTAA
The DNA here is from genome assembly GCF_964213995.1 of Mustelus asterias. Classification (NCBI taxonomy): domain Eukaryota; kingdom Metazoa; phylum Chordata; class Chondrichthyes; order Carcharhiniformes; family Triakidae; genus Mustelus; species Mustelus asterias. Next base: position 12,992,940 of record NC_135821.1, read on the forward strand.
AAGTCCACTGATGACCATGAAACCATTGTCGATTGTCAGAAAAACTCATCTGGTTCACTAATGTCCCCTTAGGGAGGGAAATCTGACGTCCTTAAATGAAAGCAAAATGGAACAGGTGCAGGAAATCTGAAATGAAAAACGGAAGATTCTGGAAAAACCCAGCAGGTCCTGTCGTATCTGCAGAGACACAAAGAGTCAACATTTGGAGTCCATATGACACTTGTTCATCACTGAAACCACTCCCCACCCCATCACTCCCCTGTCCCCCTGCCCAATCCTTGACACCCCGCCACCTCACTCCCGTCCCACGCACTGCTCTTTCGATCACCAGCCCTGAAGAAGAATCCATAGAATCCCTCCAGTGCAGAAGGAGACCATTCAGCCCATCGAGTCAGCACCAGCCCTCCAACAGAGCATCTTACTCAGGGCCACCCCGTTCCAGCCATTCCCTGTAAGTCCATGCATTTACCCTGGCAAATCCTGCACATCTTAACATTAAGAGGCAATTTAGCATGGCCAATCCACCCTCACCTGCACAGCTTTGGACACTAAAGGGCAATTTAGCATGGCCAATCCACTTAACCTACACATCTTTGGAAACTAAGGGGCAATTTAGCATGGCCAATCCACCTAACCTACACATCTTTGGACACTAAGGGGCAATTCAGCATGGCCAATCCACCTAACCTACACATCTTTGGAAACTAAGGGGCAATTTAGCATGGCCAATCCACCTAACCTACACATCTTTGGACACTAAGGGGCAATTCAGCATGGCCAATCCACCTAACCTACACATCTTTGGAAACTAAGGGGCAATTTAGCATGGCCAATCCACCTAACCTACACATCTTTGGACACTAAGGGGCAATTCAGCATGGCCAATCCACCTAACCTACACATCTTTGGACACTAAGGGACAATTTAGCATGGCCAATCCACCTAACCTACACATCTTTGGACACTAAGGGGCAATGTAGCATGGCCAATCCACCTAACGTGAGCATTTTTGGACACTAAGGGGCAATTTAGCATGGCCAATCCACCTAACCTGAGCATTTTTGGACACTAAGGGGCAATTTAGCACGGCAAATCCACCTAACCTACACACCTTTGGACACTAAGGGACAATTTAGCATGGCCAATCCACCTCACCTACACATCTTTGGACACTAAGGGGCAATTTAGCATGGCCAATCCACCTAACCTACACATCTTTGGACACTAAGGGACAATTTAGCATGGCCAGTCCACCTCACCTACACATCTTTGGACACTAAGGGACAATTTAGCATGGCCAATCCACCTCACCTTCACATCTTTGGACACTAAGGGACAATTTAGCATGGCCAATCCACCTAACCTACACATCTTTGGATACTAAGGGGCAATTTAGCATGGCCAATCCACCTCACCTACACATCTTTGGATACTAAGGGGCAATTTAGCATGGCCAATCCACCTAACCTGAACATCTTTGGACACTAAGGGGCAATTTAGCATGGCCAATCCACCTAACCTAGACATCTTTGGACACTAAGGGGCAATTTAGCATGGCCAATCCAACTAACCTGAACATCTTTGGACACTAAGGGCCAATTTAGCATGGCCAATCCACCTAACCTACACATCTTTGGACACTAAGGGGCAATTTAGCATGGCCAATCCACCTAACCTACACATCTTTGGACACTAAGGGGTAATTTAGCATGGCAAATCCACCTAACCTGCACATTTTTGGACTCTAAGGGGCAATTTAGCATGGCCAACCAACCTAACCTGAGCATTTTTGGACACTAAGGGGCAATGTAGCATGGCCAATCCACCTAACCTACACATCTTTGGACACTAAGGGGTAATTTAGCATGGCAAATCCACCTAACCTGCACATTTTTGGACTCTAAGGGGCAATTTAGCATGGCCAACCAACGTAACCTGAGCATTTTTGGACACTAAGGGGCAATGTAGCATGGCCAATCCACCTAACCTACACATCTTTGGACACTAAGGGGTAATTTAGCATGGCAAATCCACCTAACCTGCACATTTTTGGAGTGTGGGAAGAAACCGGAGCACCCGGAGGAAACCCATGCAGGGACAAGGAGAACGTGCAGACTCCGCACAGACAGTCATCCGAGGCTGGGAACTGAACCCGGATCCCTGGCGCTGTGAGGCAGCAGTGCTAACCACTGTGCCACCGTCACTGTGCTGCCTTTGAAGAACTATGCTGGCCACCTAATACAGGCATTAGGCCCTCCCGGCGTCTGCTAAGCCTGAGGAAGATCCTTCCTTTCAAACTTCGAAAGAATCTGTCGCTTTGGGAACTCTGCCAGAGATTGTTGGCAAGTGACTGCAGACAAGGCAAGCAACATGCCGTCCCCCTCCAGCTCAGCCTTTGGCGGTTTGCCCACCTTCCTCTCCTCTCTCCGTGGAAACAACAAACAGCTAAAGCTGGGAAAGTAGACTCGAACCCGGCCTGAATCTAGGCCTGAAACGCGGGGCGGGGGGGGGCGGGGGGTGGCAGCAGGAAGAGAGGGGAAACAGGGGAAACGAACAAAACACTCAGTCTCTGACAAGACTGGTTAGTTCACAAATATTTGCTCAAAGTCCAAAGGACGACTTGCTGCGGGGAAGATTGCGAAATCTGAGGCTGGAAAGTGGCGCAGCTTTGTTGGAGGATGTTTCCTGTCCACTGGCTGGATCTGCAGACACTCCTGATATTCTTGGTGGTCTTTCTTCTGGTAACTGTGATCATCCAAGCAAGGAAGAGCAATCACCTCCCCCCTGGGCCCTCGCCTTGGTCGCCCCATGGAAACATTTTCCATCCCTACCGCAATGATCCCCACATCCATGCGACTAAGGTAACGGTTGTGTTGAGTTGTGGGGGGGGGAGGGAGTGGGGGGTGTGGGATGATGCAAGGCGGGGGGCAGGGGGGAGATATCTTTTAAATATTCTTTCGACTAAATCGCTGGCCCTGTTCCTTGGCTTCCTAATCCTCAGCTCCCTGGGTCGTGACCTTCAGCTCCCCGGGTCGTGACCTTCAGCTCCCCGGGTCGTGACCTTCAGCTCCCTGGGTTGTGACCCCTCAGCTCCCTGGATCCTGACCCTCAGCTCCCTGAGTCGTGGCCCCTCAGCTCCCTGAGTCCTGACCCTCAGCTCCCTGAGTCGTGACCCCTCAGCTCCCTGAGTCCTGACCCTCAGCTCCCTGAGTCGTGACCCCTCAGCTCCCTGAGTCCTGACCCTCAGCTCCCTGAGTCGTGACCCCTCAGCTCCCTGAGTCCTGACCCTCAGCTCCCTGAGTCATGACCCTCAGCTCCCCGGGTCGTGACCTTCAGCTCCCTGAGTCGTGACCCCTCAGCTCCCTGGGTCATGAACCCTCAGCTCCCCGGGTCGTGACCCTCAGCTCCCCGGGTCGTGACCTTCAGCTCCCTGGGTCGTGACCTTCAGCTCCCTGGGTCTTGACCCCTCAGCTCCCTGGGTCATGACCCTCAGCTCCCTGGGTCGTGCCCCCTCAGCTCCCTGGGTCATGACCCCTCAGTTCCCTGGGTCGTGGCCCCTCAGCTCCCTGGGTCATGAACCCTCAGCTCCCCGGGTCGTGACCCTCAGCTCCCTGGGTCGTGACCTTCAGCTCCCTGGGTCGTGACCCCTCAGCTCCCTGAGTCGTGACCCCTCAGCTTTTCACCCCCACACCTTTGCTGGTGTTTGCTGCTCCTCCAATCACGGGCTTTTTCTTCCCCCCTACCCCCCACGTTCACTGCTAATTGGCTCACCATCAGCACAAAATATAGAAACATAGTAAATATTAACAGGCCATTCGGCCCTTCGAGCCTGCTCGGCCATTCATTATGATCATGGCTAATCATTCAACTCAATAGCCTGATCCTGCTTTCTCCCCCCCTATATCCCTTGATCCCCATTCGCCCCAAGTGCTATATCTAACTTCTTCTTGAAAATGGACAGGCTGGAATGTTATGGCCGTTCGCACTGGGAGATTTTCCCATCCCGCCGCAGTGAACGGAGGTTTGACGCCCAAATTCTCCAACTTTGCTGTAGCGGGAGCGTGGCATGAATGGCTGGACAGATCACAATGTTTTGGCCTCTGCTGCTTTCTGTGGTGGTGAATTCCAGAGGCTCACCACTCGCTGAGTGAAGAAATTTCCCCTCACCTCTGTCCTAAACAGTCTAGCCTGTATCCTCAGATTCCTGCCTAACCGGAGGCCCAGGCTGTCAATTAGGCCTCAGTGACCCCAGGCCGGGAATTGAACCCAATTCCCTGGTGCTGTGAGGCAGCAGTGCTAACCACCGTGCCACCCCAGCTCCTGACGTTCAGCTCCCTGGGTCATGACCCCCTCAGCTCCCTGGGTCGTGACCCCTCAGCTCCCTGGGTCGTGACCCCTCAGCTCCCTGGGTCGTGACCCCTCAGCTCCCTGGGTCGTGACCCTCAGCTCCCTGGGTTGTGAACCTCAGCTCCCTGGGTCGTGACTCCTTAGCTCCCTGGGTCGTGACCCCTCAGCTCCCTGGGTTGTGACCCTCAGCTCCCTGGGTTATGACCCTCAGCTGCCCAGGTTGTGAACCTCAGCTCCCTGGGCTATGACCCCTCAACTCCCTGGGTCGTGACCCTCAGCTCCCTAGCCAGGGATCCAATCACTCACGTTGAACACCTAAGCATGGGGGATGGGAAAGCTCGGAAAAGGCCCCACTCCCCTGTCCCTCCTCCCAGTGTAATTAGTGACAGTAGCCCACTCCCAAGAGTATAATTAGCAATGTAAGTAACTCATCTTCATTGCTCCACCTGTTCCTCGAACAGCTCTCTAAGAAATATGGGGACATGTTTACGACGCACATCCTGTGGATTCCTCTCGTCATCCTGAATGGGTTCCAGACCATCCAAGAGGCACTGATCCAACACGGCAGGGAATTCGCAGGCCGACCCCACGCACGCATAACCGACCTCTTGTCCAAAGGTCAAGGTAACAAATTCCCGGAATATTGGGTCGTTCTCATTGACTGGCATCAGTTCGGGTTTCCTTGGTTTCAGCCAAGAGGGTTTTGCCTTGATATAGCGCCTAGCACATCCTCAGAATGTCCCCAGGTCCCTCTGCAGCCAGCCCGGAACCTCCGGAGTGCCGCAGCACAGCATCAGTTTGCACGCAGCAAGCTCTGACAAACAGCATTCTTAGAAACCCTACAGCACAGAAAGAGGCCATTCGGCCCATCGAGTCTGCACCGACCACAATCCCACCCAAGCCCTACCCCCATATCCCTACACATTTACCCACTAATCCCTCTAACCTATGCATCCCAGGACACTAAGGGCAATTTTAGCATGGCCGATCAACCTAACCCGCACATCTTTGGACTGTGGGAGGAAACCGGAGCACCCAGAGGAAACCCACGCAGACACGAGGAGAATGTGCAAACTCCACACAGACAGTGACCCGAGCCGGGAATCGAACCCAGGTCCCCGGAGCTGTGAAGCAGCAGTGCTAACCACTGTGCTACCGTGCCGCATTGTGATAATAACCAGAAATTGTCACTTTTAATTGTGTTTTTTGAGGCTTAAGTATTGATCAGGGCCATATGGAGAACTCTCCATAATGCCTGGGGGGGTAAGGAGGGTGGGTGGGAGAAATCTTTTTATCAGCCACCTGAACAGGCCCTGGTTCATTTGATTTAATTTGGGCAGCACAGTTGTTGGTGCTGCTTGCCTCACAGCGCCAGGGACCCGGGTTTGATTCCTGGCCTTGGGTCACTGTCTGTGCGGAGTCTGCACGTTCTCCTCGTGTTTGCGTGAGTTTCCTCCGGGTGCTCCGGTTTCCTCCCACACTCCAAAGACGTGCGGGCCAGGTGGATTGGCCATGCTAAATTGCCCCTTAGTGTCAGGGGGACTAGCTAGGGTAAATGTGTGGGGTTACGGGAATCGGGCCTGGGTGGGATTGCACAGGGTGCAGACTCGAGGGGCCGAATGGGCTCTTTCTGCACTGTAGTGATTCTATGATTCAATTTGATTTGATTTGATTTATTATTGTCACATGTATTGGGATACAGAGAAAAGTATTGTTTCTTGCGCTCTATACAGACAAAGCATACCGTTCATAGAGTACATAGGGGAGAAGGAAAGGAGAGAGTGCAGAATGTTACAGTCACAGCTAGGGAGTAGAGAAAGATCAACTTAATACAAGGGAGGTCCATTCAACGGTCTGGTGGTAGCAGGGAAGGAGCTGTTCTTGAGTCGGTTGGTAAGTGATTTCAGACATTTATATCTTTTTCCCAATGGAAGAAGGTGGAAGAGAGAATGTCCGGGATGCGTGGGGTCCTTAATTATGCTGGCTGCTTTGCCGAGGCAGCGGGAAGTGTAGACAGAGTCAATGGATGGGAGGCTGGTTTGCGTGATGGACTGGGCTTCATTCACCACCCCTTTGTAATTTTTTTTGGTCTTGGGCAGAGCAGGAGCCATACCAAGCTGTGATACATCCAAAAAGAATGCTTTCTATGGTGCATCTGTAAAAATGGGTGAGAGTCATAGTGGACATGCCCAATTTCCTTAGCCTCCTGAGAAAGTAAAGGCGTTGGTGGGCTTTCTTAACTATAGCGTCGGTGTGGGGGGACCAGGACAGGTTGTTGGTGATCTGGACACCTAGAAACCTGAAGCTCTCGACCATTTCCACTTCATCACCATTGAGGTACATAGAACATAGAACAGTACAGCCCAGAACAGGCCCTTCGGCCCACGATGTTGTGCCGAGCTTTGCCTGAAACCCAGGTCAAGCTATTTCCTCCCTATCACCCCGAAGTACTCCATGTGCCTATCCAATAGCTTCTTAGATGTTCCTAAAGTTTCTGACTCCACTATCCCTGCAGGCAGTCCATTCCACACCCCAACCACTCTCTGAGTAAAAAACCTACCTCGGACATCCTTCCTATATCTCCCACCATGAACCCTATGGTTATGTCCCCTAGTTACCGCTCCATTCACCCTAGGAAATAGTCTTTGAACGTTCACTCTATCTATCCCCCTCATCATCTTATAAACCTCTATCAAGTCTCCCCTCAACCTCCTCTGCTCCAAAGAGAAAAGCCCAAGTTCCCTCAACCTTTCCTCATAAGACCTACCCTCCAAACCAGGCAGCATCCTGGTAAATCTCCTTTGCACTCTTTCCAGTGTCTCCACATCCTTCTTGTAGATACTACTCTTCCTGAAGTCGATGATTAATGGATAGAATGGATAGTCGGAGACTTTTTCCCAGAGTAGAAATGTCAATTACTAGGGGATGTGGGTTAAAGGTGAAAGGGGGAAAGTTTAAAGGAGGTGTGAGGAGCAACTTTCTTTACACAGAGAGTGGTAAGTACCTGGAGTGGTAAGTGCCAGATGAGGTGGTAGAAGCAGATACAATAGCAACGTTTAAGGGGCATCTTGACAGATACAGGAATAGGCAGTGAATAGAGGGATATGGACTACGTAGAGGCAAAAGGTCTTTAGTTTAGAAAGGCGTCATGTGCCGGCACAGGCTTGGTGGTCCAAAGGGCCTGTTCCTGTGCTGTACTGTTCTTTGATCTTTGTTCTTGATGTCCTACCTGAAAGACAGCGGCTGCAACACTGCAGCACTCCCTATTCTCACTGGGCCATCACCTTGGATCACATGCTCACATTCTGAGTCAGAGATGCAAATTATTTCAATGTTTTAGTCGGAGGGGAACCCAAGTCCTTTTACGTTGTGCATCTGTTTTCCTCCTGGACCTCAAAACACAGGCAGCAGGATGTAGTTATTTATGATTGAATCCATTCTTGCCCTTATTTTCCCTCAGGCATTATAACAGCCCCCTATGGCAGGTCCTGGAAGCAGCAACGCAGGTTTGCACTGAGCGTCTTGAGAAACTTTGGCTTAGGGCAATTTGCCTTCGAGGAGAACATTCTGGAAGAGACCCGATATGTGACCGAGACCTTCAGAGCTTTGCAAGGTATGCACTTTTCCATGGCTCCTTCACACGGCGACACTCCCCGGCTCCTTTCAGCCTGAAAGCTTTCGGGCTTTCCACGGTTCCAACGTTGCCCCTGAACCTCCCTTTCCTCTTTTACTTGTTCCTTCTTTGGGGCGGCACGGTGACACAGTGGTTAGCGCTGCTGCCTCACAGCGCCAGTGACCCGGGTTCAATTCCGGCCTTGGGTGTCTGTGTGGAGTTTGCACGTATCTGCGTGGGTTTCTTCCAGGAGATCCGGTTTCCTCCCACACTCCAAAGATGTGCGGGTTAGGTGGATTGGTCATGGTAAATTGTCCCTTAGTCTCCAAAAATGTGCTGGTTAGGTGAACTGTCCATGCTAAGTTGCTCCTAAGTCTCCAAAGATGTGCAGGTTAGGTGGTTTGGCTATGGTAAATTGCCTCTAAGTATCACAAGATGTGTAGGTTACGTGGATTAGCAGGGTAAATATGTGGGGTTATGGGGATAGGGCCTGGGTAAGATGCTCTGTTGGAGAGTTGGTGTAGACTCGATGGGCTGAATAGCCTCCTTCTGCACTGTGGGGATTCTATGAAAAACTCAACAGGTCTGGCAGCGTATGTGGAGAGAGTTAGAGAGACAGAGGGAGGGAGACAGAGGGAGAGAGACAGGGGAGCAGTTAACTCAGTTGGCTTGGGTCAGATAGCCTTGAGTTCGATGCCCGTTCTGGCTGGGGAGGGACAGGGGTTTGGATTCAGGATCTGTCTCCTTCTGCTATCCCCGCAGAAAGGTGCAACGCCCAGGCCAGACCTGCGTTCAGGCAGAGAACTGGAGGAGAAATGGTCATTTCCTGCGTCGGATTGATTGGATTTGCGTTCTTGCTTAGGTTCACCCTTTGACCCCAGAGCCCTCATCACCAGCGCTGTCTCCAACGTGACCTGTCGGGTTATCTTAGGCAAACGTTTCCATTATGAGGACAAGACATTCACACGACTGGTCGAGTTGTTCGATGAGGCCCTGAAGATTCAAGGAGGATTCTGGGCCATGGTAAGCAAAAAAAAAACATGAAGGCGTATAAACTCCTTCCGTTTACAAATAAGAGAACAACGTCCTCAAGATGGAGGCCCGTGAAATTGAGCAACCAATCCAGGCTGATGTGTCAGCGCAGCACCGCGGGGGCACTGCACTGCCAGAGGTACCTTTTTCTAACGCGACATCCAACTGGGGACCTATTCGCCTGCTCACGTGGATGTAGATTCTAGGGACGCAATGGGAGGGATTTTACGGCTTCCCTCGTCCCAAAACCAGAAAATATCCCTCTCCCCACGGTCAAAAGACCTTTCCATTGTCCGCCCCTCGCCCGCTCCGATTCCCGTGGCGGGCAGGATGGTAGAATTCCGGCCAGTGTTAGAGAAGAGCAAGGGGGGGGAGTCCTGATGTCCTGGCCAATATCTATCCCTCAATCGACATCACAACAGATTATCTGGTCATTTATCACATCGCTGTTTGTGGGATCTTGCTATGCACAAATTTGTCACCCCATTTCCTACATTGACTACATTTCAGAAGTACTTCTTGGTTGCGAAGTGCCCCATACATCTGTAAGTTTCCCTCTATCGCTAACAAATGCCTGAGTTAGGCCCAAATTTTGAAGAGGATTATGGGTATGATATGAGCCCACAAAGTGGATGGTCATTCAGGGAGTCCGCCGAGGGGAGTGGCACGGTGGCACAGTGCTTAGCACTGCTGCCTCACAGCGCCAGGGACCTGGGTTCGATTCCCGGCTTGGGTCACTGTCTGTGTGGAGTTTGCACGTTCTCCCCGTGTCTGCGTGGGTTTCCTCCGGGCGCTCCGGTTTCCTCCCACAGTCCAAAGCCGGCACGTGACCGGGTACTGATTATAGGCTGGGTAAGGCCAATCGAGGGAGGCCAGTTGGCAATTTCCAGGTTCCCATGAGTGGTAGCCATGATGTGGAGATGCCGGCGTTGGACTGGGGTGGGCACAGTAAGAAGCCTCACAACAAAACGGTTAAAGTCCAACAGGTTTGTTTGGAATCACGCGCTTTGCTCACCTGAGGAAGGAGCAGCGCTCCGAAAGCTCGTGACTCCAAATAAACCTGTTGGACTTTAATCTGGTGTTGTGAGACTTCTTACTATGTCCATGGGTGGTGTGAGAGCAGCACTCCAGGCAGGCTTAGAGGCCTACCTTGCCTGCCTGGGTGTAGCAGTGGCAGGCTGCTTTGCCAAGTGTCTCCCACCCTCCTTCTCAACCCAACAGCTCGGCCGCAAAAGGCATTTTTTCTTTTTAGTTTAAGCTTTGAAAAAGGTTATAAAGAGGAAGCCTCCATCTTAAAGCGGCTTCTCCCTCCCACGACAACTCTTTCAAGCTGGAAGGCTTCCAATTGGTCCCCTTGCTGAGCCTGTATTTGGTTGGGAACCCACCCTCTGACCATTGATTGGCTGTTTTGGCATGGGGAGAACCACACTGCGTGGCTGTGTCCGGCCTAGTAGCAGGCTCCTGACCTCGCTCTGAGACTGATGAAGCAGCTCAGGAACCTGCGGAGGAACGCCAGCCCCGGAGGAGCCAGAGCTCCCACTGTTCTGTGATAGGATGCTGACTTCCTGCACAAAGTGCAGATCTACAATCTCTGGGGGATCTCCTCAGGCAGAGAAGCGGATTATATCGAGCGCTCTGAAAGCACAGCTTCACCTCTTGATGGGGCCCTGCTTGAGTCACTATGAGGAATTCGGGATCAGGATCATGTCCTTTGGGAGCTGGTTGACCAACTCACTCTCACTCACTCTCACACACTCTCACACACTCTCACGGACGCACGCCCACGCTCACGCCCAGGCTCACACCCACGCTCACACCCACGTGCTCACACGCGTGCCATCAAATGAGTGGCACGGTGGCACAGCGGTCAGCACGACTGCCTCACAGTGTCAGGAACCCGGTTCGATTCCCACTGCACGGAGTCTCGCCGTGCCTGCGTGGGTTTCCTCCGGGTGCTCCGGTTTCCTCCCACAGTCCGAAAGACGTGCTGGTTAGGTACATTGGCCGTGCTAAATTCCCCCACAGTGTTCCCGAACAGGCGCCGGAGTGTGGCGACTAGGGGATTTTCACAGTAACTTCACTGCAGCGTTAATGTATGATGTGGGATTGCCGGTGTTGGACTGGGGTGGGCACAGTAAGAAGTCTCACAACACCAGGTTAAAGTCCAACAGGTTTAGAAATAGAAATAGAAATAGAAACCCTACAGTACAGAAGGAGGCCATTCGGCCCATCGAGTCTGCACCGACCACAATCCCACCCAGCCCTACCCCCATATTCCTACATATTTACCCACTATTCCCTCTAACCTACGCATCTCATAACACTAAGGGGCAATTTTAGCATGGCCAATCAACCTAACCCGCACATCTTTGGACTGTGGGAGGAAACCGGAGCACCCGGAGGAAACCCACATTTGGATTATTTGGAATCAGGAGCTTTCGGAGCTCTGCTCCTTCATCAGGTGAGTGGAGGTTAATTCACAAACACGGCATTTGTCTATATATATGCCATGTTTGTGAATTAACCTCCACTCACCTGATGAAGGAGCAGCACTCCGAAAGCTCCTGATTCCAAATAAACCTGTTGGACTTTAACCTGGTGTTGTGAGACTTCTTACTGTATTAATGTAAGCCAATTTGTGACACTAATAAATAAACTTTTAAACACTCACACACACGCCTCCCTTAACCCAATGAAACTCAGTCTTGTCCCAAAGCTGTCTCTTAATCTAGAAATCCTAAGTATTAAAACCTTGTAACTCGCTTTAAAATAGAAACTAAACCAATCTGCTGTTTTCTGCTTAGGTTTGCTGTGCGATTCCATATATGAATCACATCCCCGGGCCTCACCAGAGGATATTCCAAAACCAGGCATTAATCGAAGCCATGTTTCAGGATTTTATCAATCAGCATAAAGACACATTGAATGGGGAAGAGATCCGCGATTTTATCGATGCCTATTTACTGGAAATGGAGAAGGTGAGCACAGCTTTTAGAAGGGACACCCTGGTGCTAATGGCTGTCGGGAAGAAGGTTGCCTATCCATATTTGTGTCCTTCATGAACTGGTAATCTCCAATGAATCCCAGTGGTAACAGTTTGGTTTCACGTGAGAGAGAGGGAAAGCGGTAAGAATCATAGAATCCCTACAGCGCAGAAGGAGGCCATTCGGCCCATCGGGTCTGCACCGACCACAATCCCACCCAGGCCCTATTCCCATAACCCCATGCATTTACTCTAGCTAGTCCCCCCTGACACTAAGGGGCGATTTAGCATGGCCAATCCACCTAACCAGCACGTCTTTCAGATTGTGGGAGGTGACAAAAACGATTGACGAAGGAAGGGCCGTGGATGTCGTCTATATGGATTTTAATAAAGCGTTTGACAAGGTCCCTCATGGCAGGCTGGTGAAAAAGGTTAAATCTTACGGGATAAAAGGTGAGCTAGCTAGATGGGTGGAGAACTGGCTTAGCCATAGGCAGCCTTCACGACACACGACAGCGCAGAGTCGCTGAGCAGAAACTGATAGCCAAGTTCCGCACACATGAGGACGGCCTAAACCGGGATGTTGGATTTATGTCACATTATCAGTAACCCCCACAGCTTGCCTCCTGGGCTTGTAGAATCTCACTAGCTGTTCTGTCTGGAGACAATACACATCTCTTTAACCTGTGTTTAATGTTCCCTCCACCCACATTGTCTGTACCTTTAAGACCTGGCTGGTTGTAGGGATTCGCATTCTAATCAGTATTCTGCAACTTGATTTTGTCTGTTTGCACTGTTTGAGAGCACATTTCCACTCCATCTGACGAAGGAGCAGTGCTCCGAAAGCTTATGGTATTTGCTACCAAATAAATCTGTTGGACTTTAACCTGGTGTTGTGAGACTTCTTACCGTGTTCACCCCAGTCCAACGCCGGCATCTCCACATCTTAGCCATAGAAGACAGAGGGTAGCAGTGGAGGGGTCTTTTTCCGGTTGGAGGTCTGTGATTAGTGGTGTTCCGCAGGGCTCTGTACTGGGACCTCTGCTGTTTGTGATATATATAAATGATTTGGAGGAAGATGTAGCTGGTGTGATCAGTAAGTTTGCGGACGACACGAAGATTGCTGGAGTTGCGGATAGTGATGAACATTGTCAGAGAATACAGCAGGATATAGATAGGCTGGAACATTGGGCGGAGAAATGGCAGATGGAATTTAATCCAGATAAATGCGAAGTGATGCATTTCGGTAGATCTAATGTAAGGGGGAGCTATACAATAAATGGCAGAACCATCAGGAGTATAGACACACGGAGGGACTTGGCTGTACATGTCCACAGATCCTTAAAGGTGGCAGCACAGGTGGAGAGGGTGGTGAAGAAGGCATATGGCATGCTTGCCTTTATTGGACGGGGCATAGAATATAAAAGTTGGCATATGATGTTGCAGCTGTATAGAACGATGGTTAGGCCACATTTGGAATACTGCGTCCAGTTCTGGTCGCCACACTACCAGAAGGACGTGGAGGCTTTGGAGAGAGTACAGGGAAGGTTTACCAGGATGTTGCCTGGTATGGAGGGTTTTAGCTATGAGGAGAGATTAGGTAAACTGGGGTTGTTCTCCCTGGAAAGACGGAGGAAGAGGGGCGACCTAATAGAGGTGTATAAAATTATGAAGGGCATAGATAGGGTGAACAGTGGGAAGCTTTTTCCCAGGTCGGAGGTGACGAACACAAGGGGTCACGGGTTCAAGGTGAGTGGGGCAAGGTTTAACACAGATGTCAGGGGGACGTATTTTACACAGAGGGTGGTGGGGGCCTGGAATGAACTGCCAAGCAAGGTGATTGAGGCGGACACGCTGGGATCGTTTAAGACTTATCTAGATAGCCACATGAACAGACTGGGAATAGAGGGATACAAAAGAATGGTCTAGTGGGCACATGAGCAGCGCAGGCTTGGAGGGCCGAAGGGCCTGTTCCTGTGCTGTATTGTTCTTTGTTGAAACCGGAGCACCTGGAGGAAACCCACGCAGACACGGGGAGAACGTGCAGACTCCACACAGACAGTGACCCAAGCCGGGAATCGAACCTGGGTCCCTGGCGCTGTGAGGCAGCAGTGCTAACCTCCGCTCCACTTGGTTTAGCACAGTTTCTCTCCCTGTAGACGCTGCCAGACCTGCTGAGTTTTTCCAGCGTTTTCTGTACGTCTGTATTTCAGATTTCCAGCTACCAGCTTTTATACCAATAGCGGGAGACTGATTTTGAGCTGGGGTTATCGTGGGAAGCAACAATGTCAGGGCCGTGTCTTAAGGACATAAGAACTAGGAGCAGGAGTAGGCCATCTGGCCCCTCGAGCCTGCTCCACCATTCAATAAGATCATAGCTGATCTCATGGACTCAGCTCCACTTACCCGCCCACCCACCGTAACCCTTAATTCCTTTATGTTCAAAAATCTGTCTATCTTTGCCTTAAAAATATTCAATGAGGTAGCCTTCACTGGTCAGGGAATTCCACAGATTCACAACCCTTTGGGTGAAGAAGTTCCTCCTCAACTCAGTCCTAAATCTGCTCCCCCTAGTTCTAGTTTCACCCGCCAGTGGAAACAACTTCCCTGCTTCTATCTTATCTATTCCCTTCATCCCTATTCCCTGGGTGGCACGGTGGCACAGTGGTTAGCACTGCTGCTTCACAGCTCCAGGGATCTGGGTTCGATTCCCATCTTGGGTCACTGTCTGTGTGGAGTTTGCACATTCTCCTCGTGTCTGCTCCAGTTTCCTCCCACACTCCAAAGATGTGTGGGTTAGGTTGATTGGCCATCCTAAAATTGCCCCTTAGTGTCCTGAGATGCGTAGGTTAGAGGGATTAGTGGGTAAATATGTAGGGATATGGGGGTAGGGCCTGGGTGGGATTGTGGTCGGTGCAGACTCGATGGGCCAAATGGTCTCTTTCTGCACTGTAGGGTTTCTATGATGATTTCTATGATTCATAATCTTATATGTTTCTATAAGATCTCCCCTCATTCTTCTGAATTCCAATGCGTATAATCATAGAAATCAGGGAAACCCTACAGTGCAGAAGGAGGCCATTCGGCCCATCGAGTCTGCACCGACCACAATCCCACCCAGGCCCTACCCCCACATATTTACCCGCTAATCCCACTAACCTACGCATCCCAGGACTCTAAGGGGCAATTTTTAACCTGGCCAATCAACCTAACCCGCACATCTTTGGACTGTGGGAGGAAACCGGAGCACCCGGAGGAAACCCACGCAGACACGAGGAGAATGTGTAAACTCCACACAGACAGTGACCCGAGTATAGCCCCAGTCTACTCAGTCTCTCCTCATAAGCCAACCCCCTCAACTCCGCAATCAACTCAGTGAATCTCCTCTGCACCTCCTCCAGTGCCAGTATATCCTTTCTCAAGTAAGGAGACCAAAACTGTACACAGTACTCCAGGTGCGGCCTCACCAGCACTCATTGAATTGAAGTAGAGGTGAAGGTGTAATACTGATCATAGAATCCCCTACAGTGCAGGAGGAGGCCATTCGGTCTATCGAGTCTGCACCGACTCTCTGACAGAGAATCCCACCCATGCCCACCACATTCTGGGATCACCCACTAATCCACCTAACCTACACATACTTGGACACTAAGGAGCAATTAAGCATGGTTAATCCACCTAACCTGCACATCTTTGCATACTAAGGGGCAATTAAAGTTTAAAATTTATTTGTTAAACACAAGTAAGGCTTGCATTAACACTGCAATAAATTTACTATGAAATTCCCCTAGCCGTCACACTCCGGCGCCTGTTCGGGTCAATGAACCCTAACCAGCACGTCTTTCAGACTGTGGGAGGAAACCGGAGTACCCGGAGGAAACCCACGCAGACACGGAGAGAACGTGCAAACTCCGCACAGACAGTGAACCAAACCGGGAATCGAACCTGGGTCCCCGGCGCTGTGAGGCAACAGTGCTAACCACTGTGCCACTGTGCTGCCCATTTGTCCAGCCTGGGAGAATTCTCCCAGTTCGGGTACACCGAGGGAGAATTCAGCACGGCCAATGCACCTAACCAGCACATCTTTCAGACTGTGGGGGGAAGCCCACGCAGACACGGGGAGAATGTGCAGACTCCGCACGGACAGTGACCCAAGCCGGGAATCGTACCCGGGTCCCTGGCGCTGTGAGGCAGCAACGCTAACCACTGTGCCACTTGAGACAGTAAGAAGTCTCACAACACCAGGTTAAAGTCCAACAGGTTTATTTGGTAGCAAATACCATAAGCTTTCGGAGCGCTGCCCCTTCGTCAGATGGAGTGGTTATCTGTTCTCAAACAGTGCAAACAGACACAGAAATCAAATTACAGAATACTGATTAGAATGCAAATCTCTACAGCCAGCCAGGTCTTAAATGTACAGACAATGTGGGTGGAGGGAGCATTCAACACAGGTTAAAGAGATGTGTATTGTCTCCAGACAGAACAGCCAGTGAAATTCTGCAAGCCAGGGAGGCAAGCTGTGGGGGTTACTGATAATGTGACATAAATCCAACATCCCGGTTTAGGCTGTCCTCATGTGTGCGGAACTTGGCTGTCAGTTTCTGCTCAGCGACTCTGCGCTGTCGTGTGTCGTGAAGGCCGCCTTGGAGAACGCTTACCTGAAGATCCAAGGCTGAATGCCCATCGAGTCTGCATCGACCACAATCCCACCCAGGCCCTACCCCCACATATTTACCCGCTAATCCCTCTAACCTATGCATCCCAGGACTCTAAGGGGCAATTTTTAACCTGGCCAATCAACCTAACCCGCACATCTTTGGACTGTGGGAGGAAACCGGAGCACCCGGAGGAAACCCACGCAGACACGAGGAGAATGTGCAAACTCACGGGCATTCAGCCTTGGATCTTCAGGTAAGCGTTCTCCAAGGCGGCCTTCACGACACACGACAGCGCAGAGTCGCTGAGCAGAAACTGATAGCCAAGTTCCGCACACATGAGGACGGCCTAAACCGGGATGTTGGATTTATGTCACATTCTCAGTAACCCCCACAGCTTGCCTCCTGGGCTTGCAGAATTTCACTGGCTGTTCTGTCTGGAGACAATACACATCTCTTTAACCTGTGTTGAATGCTCCCTCCACCCACATTGTCTGTACATTTAAGACCTGGCTGGCTGTAGAGATTTGCATTCTAATCAGTATTCTGTAATTTGATTTCTGTGTCTGTTTGCACTGTTTGAGAACAGATAACCACTCCAGCTGACGAAGGGGCAGCGCTCCGAAAGCTTATGGTATTTGCTACCAAATAAACCTGTTGGACTTTAACCTGGTGTTGTGAGACTTCTTACTGTGCTTACCCCAGTCCAACGCCGGCATCTCCACATCATGACTACCACTTGAGACACACAGCTACTGCCTTCGACAATGCTGCACTCCCTCAGTACTGCACCAGGAACCTCAGCATTGACATCTGTAGTAAAGTCCTGGAATGTGGGGACAAGGGTTTGACTAACTAAGTATGCCAGGTTGAAAGGTTATTGAACGGAGAGACATTTATTTTGCAGGAACGTAATTTCCCCGACTCGTGTCTGACGGAAGGGAACCTGCTGTACGATATCTACGATCTCTTCCTCGCTGGCACCGAGACCACAACAACTACCCTTCTCTGGGGTCTCCTGTACATGATGGCTTATCCAGATGTACAAGGTAAAAATCAACTTCCAGCAC
Organism: Mustelus asterias; assembly: GCF_964213995.1. Classification (NCBI taxonomy): domain Eukaryota; kingdom Metazoa; phylum Chordata; class Chondrichthyes; order Carcharhiniformes; family Triakidae; genus Mustelus; species Mustelus asterias. The sequence goes on from NC_135821.1 coordinate 13,010,640, forward strand.
AAAGGAATCTTTCCCCATTCATTCGTAGAGCATGGGCGTCGCTGGCTAGGCCAGCATTCATTGCCCATCACTCGTTGGCCTTGAGAAGGTAGTGGTGAGTTGCCTTCTTGACAACTATGATGTGGAGATGCCAGCGTTGGACTGGGGAAAAACCAAAGGCATAATCATAGGAATCATAGAAACCCTACAGTGCAGAAAGAGGCCATTCGGCCCATCGAGTCTGCACCGACCACAACCCCACCCAGACCCTATCCCCATATCCCTCCATATTTTACCCACTAATCCCTCTAACCTACGCATCCCGGGACACTAAGGGGCAATTTAGCATGGCCAATTAACCTAACCCGCACATTTTTGGATTGTGGGAGGAAACTGGAGCACCCGGAGGAAACCCACGCAGACACGGGGAGAATGTGCAAACTCCACACAGACAGTGACCCAAGCCGGGAATCGAACCCAGGTCACTGGAGCTGTGAAGCAGCAGTGCTAACCACTGTGCTACCGTGCCGTCCCGTTCTGCCGCTCCCAATAAGTTCTTTTTTTTAATGATTCATTCATTGGTCGTGGGTGTCGCTGGCTAGGCCAGCATTTATTGCCCATCCCTAACTGCCCCTTGAGAAGGTGGTGGCGAGGCGCATTCTGGAACCATTGCCATCCCTGTAAACCTCATCGACCAATTCCAATTTGTCTGTGAAAAGACTTTCATTTATATAGGGCCTTTCACAAAGATTACCCCCAGACAGCTCACCACTTTAGAGCCAATGAACTATCGTTAATGTGTCCCCACTGTTGTCATGTAAGAGAAATACCAAGAGGGAGGAGATGGCCTCGAGGTATTTGAGATATGTTCTCAGACTTTTGTATCTTTTTCCTGACGGAAGAAGGTGGAAGAGAGAATGTCCGGGGTGCGTGCGTGGGGTCCTTGATTATGCTGGCTGCTTTTCCCGAGGCAGCGGGAAGTGTAGACAGAGTCAATGGGTGGGAGGCTGGTTTGCGTGATGGGACTGGGCTACGTTCACATTCGGAAATGCCGAATTTCCTTAGGACGTAGAGGCGTTGGTGGGCTTTCTGAACTATAGCGTCAGCATGGGGGGACCAGGACTGTTGGTGATCTGGACACCAAGAAATTAGAAGCTCTCGACCATTTCCACTTCATCCCCGTTGATGTAACCAGGGGCATGTTCTCCACTATGCTTCCTGAAGTCGATGACTATCTCCTAGAATGTCAGGGGTGGCAGGAGGAAGCCATTAATTGGCCACCTAAATGCCTCAATTGTCCCAAGGCTGGTGGGAACCATCTGATGCCTCTCCTAGCAATGGTAAAATTCCCATGGAGATGGATGGGCAAGGGCACCTGATTTCAAGTCACCTCCTTCCCCATGCCACCTCGCTTCTGCGGCCTAGAATTCCAGCCAACCCTTCTGTCTCGGTTGACCTTTCATTAAACTCTCACGACTGATCCAAAAAACACTGGGAATGGTGGCAGGGATCCAATAGAACTGGAACATCTTCCTCCTCGCTACCTGTCCCTGATTCAGTCCACCCTGAATCTCCTCAAGTTTATCCAGAGCTCAGGCGAACGGCCTGGAAAATTCGCAACCCGAATCATTAGTTTGGATTTTTCTCTTTGGTCTTGCAGGGAGGTGTCAGAAGGAGATCGAGGAAGTGGTTGGCAAGTCCCGGGCCCCACTGTTGGCTGACAGAACCAACATGCCATACGTCAATGCCGTCATTCATGAGGTTCAAAGATTTGCGAACATAGTTCCATTTTCTGTCAGCCACGCTACAACGCAGGACACTAAATTTATGGGATACACGTTGAAGAAGGTACTGAAACTTTCTTATAACTTTTTTTCTCGAACCATCAGTTTCACTGGGCGGCACAGTGGCACAGTAGTTAGCGGGGAGGCGATGGCCTACTGGTACAATCGCTGGACTATGAATCTAGCAACTCTGCTAACATTCTGGGGACCCGGGTTCGAATCCCGCCACGGCAGAATTTGAGTTCAATAAAAAATATCTGAAATTAAGAATCTACTGATGACCATGAAACTATTGTCAGAAAAACCCACCTGGGTCACTAATGTCCCTTTAGGGAAGGAAATCTGCCGTCCTTACCCGGTCTGGCCTACATGTGACTCCAGATCCACATTAATGTGGTTAACTCTCGACTGCCCTCTGGACAAGGGCGGCACGGTGGCACAGTGGTTGGCACTGCTGCCTCACAGTGCCAGGAACCTGGGTTTGATTCCCGGCTTGGGTCACTGTCTGTGTGGAGTTTGCACGTTCGCCCCGTGTCTGCGTGGGTTTCCTACGGGTGCTCCGGTTTCCTCCCACAGTCCGAAAGATGTGCTGGTTAGGTGCATCGGCCGTGCTAAATTCTCCCTCAGTGTACCTGAACAGGCACCGGAGTGTGGTGACTAGGGGAATTTCACAGTAACTTCATTGCAGTGTTAATGTGGGCCTTACTTGTGACTAATAAATAAACTTTAACTAACTTTTAACTTGGGAATGGACAATAAATACTGGCCAGCCAGCGACACCCAGATACCACAGATGAATTTTTAAAAAGCATTGCTGCCTCACAGTTCGATTCCCAGCTTGGGTCTGTGTGGAGTCTGCACATTCTCCCCGTGTCTGCGTCGGTTTTCTCCGGGTGCTCCGGTTTCCTCCCACAGTCCGAAAGACGTGCTGGTTAGATGCATTAACCGTGCTAAATTCTCCCTCAGTGTCCCCGAACATTCGCAGGAGTGTGGCGACTAGGGGATTTTCACAGTAACTTCATTGCAGTGTTAATGTAAACCTACTTGTGACACTAATAAATACTTTAAAACTTTAAACAAACCCAGATTTACCTTGCTCCAGAATCCATTGGGCTTTCTTCTTGGACCTGCATGGAGTTCCAGCAGCGGCCACGAGTATATTTTGGTGTTAGAACATAGCAGTACAGGCCCTTCGGCCCTCGATGTTGCGCCGACCAGTGAAACCAATCTAAAGCCCCTCTAACCTACACTATTCCAATATCATCCATATGTTTATCCAATAACCATTTGAATGCTCTCAATGTTGACGAGGCCACTACCGCTGCAGGCAGGGCATTCCACGCCCTTACTACTCTCTGAGTAAAGAACCTACCTCTAACATCTGTCCTATATCTCTCACCCCTCAATTTAAAGCTATGTCCCCTCATGTTAGCCATCACCATCCGAGGAAAAAGGCTCTCACTATCCACCCTATCTAATCCTCTGATCATCTTGTATGCCTCTATTAAGTCACCTCTTAACCTTCTTCTCTCCAACGAAAACAACCTCAAGTCCCTCAGCCTTTCCTCATACAATTTTCCCACCATACCAGGCAACATCCTGGTAAATCTCCTCTGCACCCTTTCCAACACTTCCACATCTAATGCGGCGACCAGAACTGTACGCAATACTCCAAGTGCGGCCGCACCAGAGTTTTGTACAGTTGCAACATGACCTCATGGCTCCGAAACACAATCCCTCTACCAATAAAAGCTAACACACCGTACGCCTACTTAACAAACCTATCAACCTGGGTGCCAACTTTGAGGGATCTATGCACATGGACACCGAGATCTCTCTATTCATCCACACTACCGAGTATCTTACGATTAGCCCAGTACTCTGTATTCCTGTTAGTCCTTCCAAAGTGAATCACCTGACACTTTTCCGCATTAAACTCCATTTGCCACCTCTCAGCCCAGCTCTGCAGCTTATCTATGTCCCTCTGTAAGCTGCCACTTCCCTCCGCACTGTCTACGCACTATTGTCGGGATGGCTGGGGCTGCTGGTCACTCTGATTGGCTGGCAGGTCGTGAGGGTGGAGCCTCCTAGCCACTGAGGGATGGAAGTGCCAAAGGCAGGATATTTAGCCCTCCTGCAGTGTGTCATGGCTGTGGGAGCAGGCTAGTGTTGGGGGGAAGGGGTGGTGTGGGTTGACGTAGTGACAACGTTACCCCGGGCTGGGGGGGTGGGCAGGGGGCAGGTGAAGCTGTCCATCAGGCACGTGGCCAGTACTTATCATGTAAATCAAAGTAACCAATACAATGTCACCAGGCCTGGCAATGAGTGAAGAGGGATATAGTTTTTTCCCTGTCAGTGGCCTTCTGTCAATCATATTGAAAACCTTCCGCATCGATCAATGATGGAACCAAGTGGGATGTTGCAAATTATTAAGGGCAACGAATCCATCGCTCGAAAAAACAATCATAGAATCCCTACAGTGCAGAAGGAGGCCATTCGGCCCATCGAGCCGGCACTGACAACAATCCCACCCAGGCCCTATTCCCGTAACCCCACATATTTACCCTGCTTGTCCCCCTGACATGAAGGGGCAATTTAGCATGGCCAATCCACTTAACCTGCACATCTTTGGACACTAAGGGGCAATTTGGCATGGCCAATCCACCTAACCTGCACATCTTTGGACACTAAGGGGCAATTTAACATGGCCAATCCACCTAACCCGCATATCTTTGGACACTAAGGGGCAATTTAGCATGGCCAATCCACCTAACCTGCACATCTTTGGACACTAAGGGGCAACTTAGCATGGCCAATCCACCTAACCTGCACATCTTTGGACACGAAGGGGCAATTTAGCATGGCCAATCCACCTAACCTGCACATCTTTGGACACTAAGGGACAATTTAGCATGGCCAATCCATCTAACCTGCAAATCTTTGGACACAAAGGGGCAATTTAGCATGGCCAATCCACCTAACCTGCACATCTTTGGACACTAAGGGGCAACTTAGCATGGCCAATCCACCTAACCTGCACATCTTTGGACACTAAGGGGCAATTTAGCATGGCCAATCCACCTAACCTGCACATCTTTGGACACTAAGGGGCAATTTAGCATGGCCAATCCACCTAACCTGCACATCTTTGGACACTCAGGGGCAACTTAGCATGGCCAATCCACCTAACCTGCACATCTTTGGACACTAAGGGGCAATTTAGCATGGCCAATCCACCTAACCTGCACATCTTTGAACTGTGGGAGGAGACTGGAGCACCCAGAGGAAACCCACGTAGACACGGGGAGAACGTGCAGACTCCGCACAGACAGTGACCCAAGCCGGGAATGGAACCTGGTTCCCTGGCGCTGTGAGGCAGCAGTGCTAACCCGCTGCGCCACCCTGCTGCCCGTTCCTGTCAGAACCCTATATTTTTCCCTGGTATATAAGCTTCCACACAATGTGGACAGCAAGAGGTGGTGTTAAAGGGCGAAGGTGTTTGCTTTTTCGGGATATGTGTGACTGGAAGACGTAGGCCAGGGAATTAACATCCTGTACAAAAGCTGCGGGCACGATATCTCTGTTTAACCATGTATCTCAACAGTGTCTGTGCGCTGTCCTTCCAGGGGACCTTTGTTCTAATCAACCTGTCGTCGGTCTTGTGGGCCGAGACCCAATGGAAATATCCAAACCAGTTCAAACCCGAAAACTTCCTGACTGAAAATGGGGAATTTTTCAAACCGGATGCATTCATTCCATTCTCATTGGGTGAGTCCTCAGCTTAAGTACTGATTTGAGATCTTTTTTTCAATTCATTTCCAAGATTTCTAATTTTAAAACCCATTAAAGGGATATGGGGAACAGGTGAGGAGATGGATTTAAGTCCAGGGAGAGATCAGCCATGATCTCATTGAATGGCGGAGCAGGGGCTCGAAGGGCTGAATGGCCCACTTCTGCTCTTAATTCCTGTGTTCTTATGAGCATCGTTGGATGGACCCAACATTTGATGCCCATCCCTAATTGCCCCTTGAGAAGGTGGTGGTGAGCCACCTTATTGAACCCGCTGCAGTGTACGTACACCCACAGTGCTGTCAGGGAGGGAGCTCCAGATTTTGACCCAACGACAGTGAAGGAACAGCCGACATATTTCCAAGTCAGGATGGTGAGTGAGTTGGAGGGGAACTTCCAGTTGGTGGGAGAATCATCGAATCCCTACGGTGCAGAAGGAGGCCATTCGGCCCATCGAGTCTGCACCGACCACAATCCCACCCAGTCCCTATTCCCGTAACCCCATGCATTCACCTGAGCTAGTCCCCTGGCACTAAAGGGCAATTTAGCACGGCCAATCCACCTAACCCGCACATCTTTGGAGTGTGGGAGGAAACTGGAGCACCCGGAGGAAACCCACGCAGACACGGGGAGAACGTGCAGACTCCGCACAGACGGTGACCCAGCCGGGAATCGAACCTGGGTCCCTGGCGCTGTGAGGCAGCAGTGCTAAGCACTGTGCCACCGTGCCGCACAGTGTTCCCATGTATCTTCTGCCCTTGTCCTTCTAGATGAAAGCGGTCGGGGGTTTGGAAGGTGCTGCCTAAGGAGCCTTGGTGAGTTGCCACAGTGCATCTTGTAGATTCCCGTCTTGGGTCACTGTCTGTGTGGAGTTTGCACATTCTCCCCGTGTCTGCGTGGGTTTCCTCCGGGTGCTCCGGTTTCCTCCCACAGTCTGAAAGACGTGCTGGTTAGGGTGCATTGGCCGTGCTAAATTCTCCCTCAGTGTACCCGAACAGGCGCCGAAGTGTGGCGACTCGGGGATTTTCACAGTAACTTAATTGCAGTGTTAATGTAAGCCGACTTGTGACTAATAAATAAACTTTAGATGGTGCACATGGCCTCCACTGTGCATTGGTGGTGGAGGGAGTGGATGTTTGTGGATGGGGTGCCAATCAAGTGGGGCTGCTTTGTCCTGGATGGTGTTGAGCTTCTTAAGTGTTGTTGGAGCCGCACCCATCCAGGCAAGTGGAGAGTCTTCCATCACACTCCTGACCTGTGCCTTGTGGGTGGTGCTGCCTGAATTAATTTGATTTTCACCCTATCTCCATGCCATGTGATCTCCAATTGGGCCAACAGGAATGGCCCAACATTGTAAAGTTAAGCCAGTGAAGGTGGCAACCTAAAGCTTTGTGGATCCCCATTCTTTCAGCATGTTCTCACCAATATTGGCCTTATTCTGGAGTGTGGAGTTTGATGGGTGGGCTATGGCCTGCTAGCAAGAGGATTTGGGGAAAAAAATGTGAGGCAGGATTATCCCTACATCCTTCAGGACTCCTGACGTCAAGGACAAATGGTGCAGTACCCAGCAGGCCACGGGGAACAGTCGCCCAGCAGTGATTGTCCCAGAATTGGACAATCGGTAGCCAGGGTGCGGGCTCGAGGTATAATTAAAATGTGGCACGCAGGCTTTCAAAGCCAGACATTCAATAAGGGTCTGTCCAGCCTGGGGGAAGCAGCAGGCTGCCTTTCCAGGTCGGGGCAAGAGGGCAGTTCAAGATGGAGACGCCCTCTTCGCAACCTCTGAAATTTGTCAAACTCGGGTGAGAATGGGTAGTCCGAACGCCATTTTCAAGAGGAAAATGTCCCCCCACTGGGTGGCCCACAGGTTGACGACACCAGGCCTCAAAGCCTGCCCAGTGGAGGAGGGGGGTGAGGTGGCGGGGAGGGTGGGCGTGCAGGCTTTGAGGCCTGGTCTCGACTGCCTCGAGCCAACTCAGCCCTTCCCCAACAGGAGCTTTTATATATTTAGTGTCACAAATAGGCTTACATTAACACTGCAAGGAAGTTATTGTGAAAATCCCCCTTGGGGCGGCATGGTGGCACAGTGGTTAGCACTGCTGCCTCACAGCGCCAGGGACCCGGGTTCGATTCCCGGCTTGGGTCACTATCTGTGTGGAGTCTGCACGTTCTCCCCATGTCTGCGTGGGTTTCCTCCAGGTGCTCCGGTTTCCTCCCACAGTCCAAAAGACGTGCTGGGTAGGGTACATTGGCCGTGCTAAATTCTCCCTCAGTGTACCCGAACAGGCGCCGGAGTGTGGCGACTAGGGGGATTTTCACAGTAACTTCATTGCAGTGTTAATGTAAGCCTACTTGTGACACTAATAAATAAACTTCACTTGACTTCAGTCGCCACACTCCGGCACCTGTTCGGGTACACTGAGGGAGAATTTAGCATGGCCAATGCACCTAACCGGCACGTCTTTCGGACTGTGGGAGGGAACCCGAACACTCGGAGGAAACCCGTGCAGACACGGGGAGAACGTGTAGACTCTCCTCTGGTGGGGGGATGGGGGGGGGCGGTGGTTGGGACGGCGTGCAGGCTTTGAGGCCTGGTCTTGACTGCCTCGAGCCGACCCAGCCCTTCCCCCAGCAGGAGCCTGGAGGCCAATTGATTAGCTTTAAGGAGCTCAGGTGGCGACCTGTCTCTAGTGGACAGGTAGCCCTGCTGCCTGCCATCTAGGACAATAGCGAGCGGGTAAGGAATGGCCATGCCAGCTGAGGGCACAAATCTTTGCAACCCACCAGCCTCCGCCCTTTCCACCATGGGCGAGGGAACAGGGTGGGAGGTGGGGCTAAAAATCCTGCCCGTGTTGTGAACACTCTTGGCTCCTCCTAAGCGCTAACAAATCATCTTCCATCTTGATTCGCCAATAGGTCTACGGGCGTGCCTTGGGGAGAAACTGGCCAAGATGGAGCTCTTCCTCATTTTCACCTCGCTCCTTCAGACCTTTGACTTTTGTTGGCCTGATGAAGCCTCTTCTCCAGACCTGCAAGGGTTGTATCAAATCATTGTGACTCCCCGGCCGTATAAGATGCAAATAAGCTGCAGGAAGTAGTCACCGAACGATGACCTGTGACCTCAGAGCTAACGCAGTGATGACCAGGTGGAGTTAGCCTTCGTGACGGATGGAAATTAACGTTGTATAAAGAATTTGTGTCAAAAATGGAAATATAAAGGCCGGAATCGTACCGGCTGGCGCCAAATCCTCCGATTCTGCCGCAGCGGGAGACTGGGGTGAATGGCCAGTAAGATCACGCCCCAAAATCTCCAGCATCATTGATGCAAGCTCACATGATAATAAAGCACAGTGACATCAGTTTTATATAGAGCAGTGATGAGCGACCTAGCCTAGTGAGTGGGCCGCATGAGTGGGACCTCCTTCATCTCAATGGCCCACAAGATTGCAATCCGGCTAAGAGTCATGTCATAGAGTCATAGAGGTTTACAGCATAGAAACAGGCCCTTCGGCCCAACTTGTCCACAAATCCTTGAAGGTGGCAGCACAGGTGGAGAAGGTGGTGAAGAAGGCATATGGTATGCTTGCCTTTATAGAACGGGGTATAGAGTATAAAAGCTGGAGTCTGATGTTGCAGCTGTATAGAACGCTGGTTAGGCCACATTTGGAATACTGCGTCCAGTTCTGGTCGCCGCACTACCAGAAGGACGTGGAGGCTTTAGAGAGGGTGCAGAGAAGGTTTACCAGGATGTTGCCTGGTATGGAGGGTCTTAGCTATGAGGAGAGATTGGGTAAACTGGGCTTGTTCTCCCCAGAAAGACGGAGAATGAGGGGAGACCTAATAGAGGTGTACAAAATTATGAAGGGTATAGATAGGGTGAACAGTGGGGAGCTTTTTCCCAGGTCGGAGGTGACGATCACGAGGGGTCACGGGCTCAAGGTGAGAGGGGCGAGGTATAACTCAGATATCAAAGGGACGTTTTTTACACAGAGAGTGGTGGGGGCCTGGAATGCGCTGCCAAGTAGGGTGGTGGAGGCAGACACGCTGGCATCGTTTAAGACTTACCTGGATGGTCACATGAGCATTCTGGGAATGGAGGGATACAAACGAATGGTCTCGTTGGACCAATGAGCGGCACAGGCTTGGAGGGCCGAAGGGCCTGTTTCCTGTGCTGTACTGTTCTTTGTTCTTTGTTCACCCCTTTTTTTTTAACCACTAAGCTAATCCCAATTGCCCGCATTTGGCGCATTTCCCTTTATGCCCATTCTACCCATGCAACTCGCTAAATGCTTTTTAAAAGACAAAATTGTACCCGCCTCTACTACTACCTCTGGCAGCTCGTTCCAGACACTCACCACCCTTTGTGTGAAAAAACTGCCCCTCTGGACCCTCAGGGCTACCTGTCCACTAGAGACAGGTTGTCACCTGAGCACCTTAAAGCCAATCAATTGGCCTCCAGGCTCCTGTTGGGGGAAGGGCTGGGTTGGCTCGAGGCAGTCAAGACCAGGCCTCAAAACCTGCACGCCGCCACCCCCCCTTCCCCCTCCAAAGGGGAGTCTACATGTTCTCCCCGTGTCAGCGTGGGTTTCCTCCGAGTGTCCAGGTTCCCTCCCACAGTCCGAAAGATGGGTGCCCCTCTCACCTTAAACCTATGCCCTCTAGTTTTAAACTCCCCTACCTTTGGGAAAAGATATTGACTTTCCAGCTGATCTATGCCCCTCATTATTTTATAGACCTCTATACGATCACCCCTAAGCCTCCTAAGCTCTAGAGAAAACAGTCCCAGTCTATCCAGCCTCTCAAAGAACAAAGAACAAAGAACAGTACAGCACAGGAAACAGGCCCTTCGGCCGTCCAAGCCTGTGCCGCTCCTTGGTCCAACTAGACCAATCGTTTGTATCCCTCCATTCCCAGGCTGCTCATGTGACTATCCAGGTAAGTCTTAAACAATGCCAGTGTGTCTGCCTCCACCACCCTACTTGGCAGCGCATTCCAGGCCCTCACCACCCTCTGTGTAAAAAACATCCCTCTAATATCTGAGTTATACTTCGCCCCTCTCACCTTGAGCCTGTGACCCCTCGTGATCGTCACTTCTGATCTGGGAAAAAGCTTCCCACCGTTCACCCTATCTATCCCCTTCATAATCTTGTACACCTCTATTAGATCTCCCCTCATTCTCCGTCTTTCCAGGGAGAACAAGCCCAGTTTACCCAATCTCTCCTCATAGCTAAGACCCTCCATACCAGGCAACATCCTGGTAAACCTTCCCTGCACTCTCTCTAACGCCTCCACGTCCGTCTGGTAGTGCGGCAACCAGAACTGGACGCAGTACTCCAAATGTGGCCTAACCAGCATTCTATACAGCTGCATCATCAGACTCCAGCTTTTATACTCTATACCCCGTCCTTTAAAGGCAAGCATACCATATGCCTTCTTCACCACCTTCTCCACCTGTGTTGCCACCTTCAAGGATTTGTGGACTTGCACACCTCTGTGTTTCTATGCTCTTGATGGCTCTGCCATTTATTGTATAACTCCTCCCTACATTATTTCTTCCAAAATGCATCACTTCGCATTTATCTGGATTAAATTCCATCTGCCACCTCTCCGCCCAATTTTCCAGCCTATCTATATCTTGCTGTATTGCCTGACAATGCTCATCGCTATCCGCAAATCCAGCCATCTTCGTGTCATCCGCAAACTTGCTGATAACACCAGTTACACCTTCTTCCAAATCATTTATATATATCACAAATAGCAGAGGTCCCAGTACAGAGCCCTGCGGAACACCACTGGTCACAGACCTCCAGCCGGAAAAAGACCCTTCGACCACTACCCTCTGTCTCCTATGGCCAAGCCAGTTCTCCACCCATCTAGCCACTTCTCCTTGTATCCCATGAGCCTTAACCTTTTTAACCAACCTGCCATGTGGGACTTTGTCAAATGCCTCACTGAAATCCATATCGACGACATCCACGGCCCTTCCTTCGTCAACGGTTTTTGTCACTTCCTCAAAAAACTCCACCAAATTTGTAAGGCACGACCTCCCTCTTACAAAACCATGCTGTCTGTCACTAATGTGATTGTTCCGTTCTAAATGCACATACATCCTGTCTCTAAGAATCCTCTCCAACAACTTCCCTACCACGGACGTCAAGCTCACCGGCCTATAATTTCCCGGGTTATCCCTGCTACCCTTCTTAAACAACGGGACCACATTCGCTATCCTCCAATCCTCAGGGACCTCACCTGTGTCCAAAGAAACGACCAAGATTTCAGTCAGAGGCCCAGCAATTTCATCTCTCGTCTCCCTGAGCAGTCTAGGATAGATGCCATCAGGCCCTGGGGTTTTGCCAGTTTTGATGTTTCCTACAAAACCTAACACTTCCTCTCTTGTAATGGAGATTCTCTCTAACGGGTCAACACCCCCCTCCGAGACACTCCCGGTTAACACGTCCCTCTCCTTCGTGAATACTGATGCAAAGTATTCCTTTAGGATCTCCCCTATTCCCTTGGGTTCTAAGCATAATTCCCCTTTGTCCCTGAGAGGTCCGATTTTCTCCCTGACAACTCTTTTGTTCCTAACGTATGAATAGAATGCCTTAGGATTCTCCTTAATCCTGCCTGCCAAGAACATCTCGTGACCTCTTTTTGCCTTTCGAACTCCCCGTTTGAGTTCTTTCCTACTCTCTCTGTATTTTTCCAGAGCTCCGTCTGTTTTCAGTTGCCTGGACTTAACGTACACCTCCCTTTTCATTTTAATCAGATCATCAATTTCCCTGGTTATCCACGGCTCTCGAATCCTACCTTTCCTATCTTTCCTTTTTACAGGCACATGCCTATCCTGCAGCCTTATCAATTGTTCCTTAAAAGACTCCCACATGTCAGACGTGGACTTACCCTCGAACATCCTCTCCCAATCAACGCCCACCAATTCCTGCCTAATCCGGCTATAGTTAGCCTTCCCCCAATTTAGCACCTTATAACTCCTTATAACTCAAACGAGGCTTGCCCACTAACCATGGCCCCATGAATAAGATTACCTCCCACACTCCAAAGATGTGCGGGTGAGGTTGATTGGCCATACTAAATTGTCCCTTAATGTCAGGGGGATTAGCAGGGTAAATATGTGGGGTTACGGGGATAGGGTGGGATTGTGGTCAGGGCAGGCTCGATGGGCTGAATGGCCTCCTTCTGTATTGTAGGGATTCTATGATTCTACGATCCCATGAATAAGATTAAATACATTTAATACAAGCTGAATGTTTCACAACCAGTTATGGAAAATGCTGAATCGTTTATATATTAATAGAACTGTCATCAACGGTAAAAACAAAAGAAATATTGACGCTTTGGACACAGAGGGAGCGCACGGCTCTCACAGTCAATGTTGTGAGGAATCAGCACCCACCTCACTTCACTCGCCCTCGCTTTACGTGCGAATCACTTCAGTCACACCGGTAGGAAAAAAACTACACGGACGGGAGTCAACGGAATGTGGCAACCCTGCGCATGGGGCACCGGTCAACAAAATGTGTCTTGTGGAGGCCGCACTCAGAACCCAGATGGGCCACATGTGGCCCCCCCTAGGCTGCAGGTTACCCATTGATGCAGAGCCTCGTACTAGGCCTCATACTTTACGTACCACATACTGTCCAATTAAAGGTTAATTAATTTTACCAACAACCTTGACTCCAGCGGTACCTGTCAAATCCAAACTCTGAACAACCTCAACTTAGACCCACAACGATGACGACAGAATTGGACGATTGGAAAGTGTTTATTTCAAGATCAGTAGCGCAGGGGATGATTTATGTATGTTTGAATAGGGGTGGACTATTCAGCCCTTCTAAGCTGTCCCACCATCCAGTGGGACCATGGTTGGTCTGTACCTAACTCCATTCCCCTGCTCTGACAAAGGGTCATCCAGCCTCGAAACATTGGCTCTAGTCTGTCCCCACAGATGCTGTCAGACCTGCTGAGATTTTCCAGCGTTTCGCATTTTTGTTCCATTCCCCCGCGAATAAAAATCTACGGATCTCAGTTTTTAAAACTCCCTTTACCCACTACTGCCTTTTATGGTAGCAAGCTTTAGATTTCCTGGATCCTTCGTGTGCAGATGTCCAATCAAAGTTGAAGCCATGAAGGCAGGACAGTCACTAAATCAATCCAGTACGGAACTCAGGAGGAAATGTCTTTGCCCAGAGAGCGGTGGGAATATGGGAGCACTTGAGGTGAATAACATCGATAGAGTTTGTGACTTCGCAGCACGGTGGTACTTATGGGTAGCACAGTAGCACAGTGGTTAGCACTACTGCCTTACAGTGGCAGGGACCCGGGTTCAATTCCAGCCTCGGGTGACTGTGCGGAGTCTGTATGTTCTCCCCCTTGTCTGCGTGGGTTTCCTCCGGGTGCTCCGGTTTCCTCCCACAGTCCAAAGACATGCGACTTAGTTGGGTTGGCCATGTTAAATTGCCCCTTAGTGTCAAGGGGACTAGCTAGGGTAAATGTCACTGGAGTAGTAACTAAAAGACCCAAGGTAAGGCTCTGCGGACCTGGGTTCGAATCCCGTCACGGCAGCTTGTGAAATTTGAATTCAATAAAAAAATCTGGAATTAAGAATCTACTGATGACCATGAAACCATTGTCGATTGTCAGAAAAACCCATCTGGTTCACCAATATCCTTTAGGGAAGGAAATCTGCCGTCCTTACCTGGTCTGACCTACATGTGGCCCCAGAGTCACAGCAATGTGGTTGACTCTCAACTGCCCCCTGAAATGGCCGGGTGAGCCACTCAGTTCAAGGGCAACTCGGGATGGGCAATAAATGCTGGCCCAGCCAGCATCACCAGTGTCCCATGAGAGAATGAAGAAAAGGACATTCACATGGAGTAAAACCACCAGCAGAGACCAAATGGTCTTTTTCCCGCCGTCCATTTTACCTTGGTGGATGAAAAAAGGGCACACAAGATATTTCCACAAATCAACAATTTCACTTTGCTGCCTCAGCGCCAGGGACCCGGGTTCGATTCCTGGTTTGGGTCACTGTCTGTGCGGAGTCTGCACATTCTCCCCCCATGTCTGCATGGGTTTCCTCCGAGTGTTTTAGTTTCCTCCCACAGTCCGAAAGACGTGCTGGTTAGGGTGCATCGGCCGTGCTAAATTCTCCCTCAGTGTCCCCGAACAGGCGCCGGAGTGTGGCGACAAGGGGATTTTCACAGTAACTTCATTGCAGTGTTAATGTAAGCCTACTTGTGACACTAATCAATAAACTTAAAAACACTTTCTAACTTGCATGTTTCCACATTAATTTGCCACATTCACAGGGCATGTAACCCCAAAAAGAGATGGATTTAGCTTTTTATTTAATCATTTGGGACGGCACGGTAGCACAGTGGTTAGCACTGCTGCTTCACAGCTCCAGGGACTTGGGTTCGATTCCCGGCTCGGGTCACTGTCTGTATGGAGTTTGCACATTCTCCTCATGTCTGCGTGGGTTTCCTCCGGGTGCTCCGGTTTCCTCCCACAGTCCAAAGATGTGCGGGTTAGGTTGATTGGCCAAGGTTAAAAATTGCCCCTTAGAGTCCTGAGATGCGTAGGTTAGAGGGATTAGCGGGTAAATATGTGGGGGTAGGGCCTGGGTGGGATTGTGGTCGGTGCAGACTCGATGGGCCGAATGGCTTCCTTCTGCACTGTAGGGTTTCTATGATTTCTATGATTTCTATGACACGGGCGCCACTGGCTGGCCAGCATTTATTGCCCATCCCTAGTTGCCCTTGAAGGGTAGTTGAGAGTCAACCACATTGCTGTAGCTCTGGAGTCACATGTAGGCCAGACCGGGTAAGGACGGCAGATTTCCTTCCCCAAAGGACATTAGTGAACCAGATGGGTTTTTCCAACAATCGACAATGGTCATCAGTGGATTCTTAATTCCCAGATATTTTTTATTGAATTCAAATTCCATCATCTGCCGTGGCGGGATTCGAACCCGGGTCCCCCAAAACAGTATCTGGATTAATAGTCCAGTGATAATACCACTAGGCCATCGCCTCCCAAGTCAAGAAGGCCAAGTAAGAATTAAAATTTGGGAAATGACAGACTCTCTTAGAGTAACACAAGGAAACTCGATGTGGCAAGTAATGAACTAAGAAACATAGAAACACAGAAACCCTACAGTGCAGAAGGAGGCCATTCGGCCCATCGAGTCTGCACCGACCACAATCCCACCCAGGCCCTACCCCCACATATTTTACCCGCTAATCCCTCCAACCTACGCATCTCAGGACTCTAAGGGACAATTTTTAACCTGGCCAATCAACCTAACCTGCACATCTTTGGACTGTGGGAGGAAACCGGAGCACCCGGAGGAAACCCACGCAGACACGAGGAGAATGTGCAGACTCCGCACAGACAGTGAACCGAGGCCGGAATCGAACCTGGGTCCCTGGCACTCTGAGGCAGCAGTGCTAACCACTGCGCCACCGTGCCACCCCTGCATGAGCCTATTGAGTGGTGGAGCAGGCTCGAGAGAATGGAAGGCCTCCTCCTGTTCCTAATTTGTGCTTTCTTCTGGATATAAGAATCTTCCACCCATTGAATTCATTTGTAACTATTGGAAATATGTTCTAAAATTAAATAATTGGGGAATTAATTTCACATGATCGTTAAACTCTTGGTGTAAAACATCCCCCTGCTGTTTGAATATGGTTGGATTATCAAATGGGAGGTTGAAACTATAATATAATTATTTAGTTTTTCCAATAACTAAAATTAGTACATTAAGTTACCAAGTGTTTCAGAGAACCAACACATTAAAGCAGGACTGATGGATCATCAGTTAAATAATAAATTCATGAAGAACAAAGGGAAGTGTGGTCAAACCACTTCCGAGAATCCACAGTACCCCAACAGTGCAGAAGGAGGCCATTCAGCCCTTCGAGTCTGCACTGACTGTCCAACAGAGCATTTTACCCAGGACAACCGCCCCAACATGTCCTCATAATTTAGCATGGCCAATCCACCTAACCTGCACATCTTTGGACACTAAGGGGCAATTTAGCATGGCCAATCCACCTAACCTACACATCTTTGGACACTAAGGGGCAATTTAGCATGGCCAATCCACCTAACCTGCACATCTTTGGACACTAAGGGGCAATTTAGCATGGCCAATCCACCTAACTTGCACATCTTTGAACACTAAGGGGCAATTTAGCATGGCCAATCCACCTAACCTGCACATCTTTGGACACTAAGGGGCAATTTAGCATGGCCAATCCACCTAACCTGCACATCTTTGGACACTAAGGGGCAATTTAGCATGGCCAATCCACCTAACCTGCACATCTTTGGACACTAAGGGGCAATTTACCATGGCCAATCCCCCTAACCTGCACATCTTTGGACACTAAGGGGCAATTTAGCATGGCCAATCCCCCTAACCTGCACATCTTTGGACACTAAGGGGCAATTTAGCATGGCCAATCCACCTAACCTGCACATCTTTGGACACTAAGGGGCAATTTAGCATGGCCAATCCACCTAACCTGCACACCTTTGGACACTAAGGGGCAATTTAGCATGGCCAACCCACCTAGCCTGCACACCTTTGGACACTAAGGGGCAATTTAGCATGGCCAATCCACCTAACCTGCACATCTTTGAACACTAAGGGGCAACTTTCATGACCAATCCATCTAATGCACATATCTTTGGATACCTAAGGGGTGAGGGGTTGGTGAATGCAGGCCTTTGTTTCCCTACTGGCACCATCAGGGACATGTTAAAGCCAGTGCAGATGGATGTGAAAAATCCCAAGGTGACAAGTGGACATTTGGCAGAGTGTTAGCATCATTCCACAGGCAAAATTTAATGTTAATGTTCTGAGGACCCGGATTCGAATCCCGCCACGGCAGATGGTGAAATTTGAATTCAATAAAAAATATCTGGAATTAAGAATCTACTGATGATCATTGTCAGAAAAACCCATCTGGTTCACTCATGTCCTTTAGGGAAGGAAATCTGCCGTCCTTACCCAGTCTGGCCTACATGTGACTCCAGAGCCACAGCAATGTGGTTGACACTCAACTGCCCTCGGGCAACTAGGGATGGGCAATAAATACTGGCCAGGCAGGCTATCCTGCTAGTCCCCCTGACTTTAGGATCAATTTGGCACGGCCAATCCACCTAACCTACACATCTTTGGACTGTGGGAGGAAACCGGAGCACCCGGAGGAAACCCACACAGACGCGGGGAGAACGTGCAGACTCCACACAGGCAGTCACCCAAACCGGGAATTGAACCCTGGTCCCTGGTGCTGTGAGGTAGCAGTGCTAACCACTGTGCCACCATGCCGCCCCAATTATAGTTTCTTGTGCAGTATACAGACAAAGCATACCGTTCATAGAGTACAGGGAGAGAAGGAAAGGAGAGGGTGCAGAATGTAGTGTTACAGTCATAGCTAGGGTGTAGAGAAAGACCAACAGTCCCACCAAGGAATTAAAACAAAGAGTGCATCTTGTAGATGGTACACACGGCTGCCACTGTTCGTCGGTGGTGGAGGGAGTGGATGTTTGTGGATGGGGTGCCAATCAAGCGGGGCTGCTTTGCCCTGGATGGTGTTGAGCTTCTTGTGTGTCGTTGGAGCTGCACCCATCCAGGCAAGTGGGGAGTATTCCATCACACTCCTGACTTGTGCCTTGTAGATGGTGGATAGGCTTTGGGAAGAAGAGATTTTCGCTACAGGACAGATGCTTGTACCCTTCAAAAAACAATAACACCCCGTAATTCAGCGACCATTTTTGTGCATATTACTCCAGATGGAATCATAGAATCCTACAGTACAGAAAGAGGCCATTTGGCCCATCGAGTCTGCACTGACCACAATCCCACCCAGGCCCTATCCCCGTAACCCCACATATTTACCCTGCTGATCCCCCTGACATTAAGGTCAATTTAGCAGGGCCAATCCACCTAACCAGCACTCTTTAGACTGTGAGAGGAAACCGTAGCATCCGGAGGAAACCCATGCAGACACGGGGAGAATGTGCAAACTCAACACAGACAGTGACCCAAGCGGGGAATTGAACCCATGTCACTGGTGCTGTGAGGCAGCAGTACTAACCACTGTGTCACCGTGCCGCGCTGATCTGAGTAGTACATTCGCTATGGGTCCATGTCCATGAGAACCATTGCTGAGTATCCATTTTTTGCAGTGATTTGGGAGCCTTGACCCTGTTTCCATGGTGATTGTTAGCAATGTCTCCAGAGTTATCTCACGTCTATATCGTGTCTTTAAAGGTGATTGATGTACATTTTCCCTTCATAATCTCGGTTATTAGTCTCTCTAAGCATCCTTGATCTTATGTTCTCTTCCTGCAATTCTCTCAACACTGATTGTCCAATTTTCATTGAGCTCTTTGCTGTGTGATTGCTTCCTTTGGGCCTTTGGTCATTATACGTGCCGATACTCAGTCCAGATTGAGATGAAAATTGAGCAAGCAGTCACTATCAATTCAATCCATTATTTTTTTGTCACCATCTCCAATCCCCAATAAAAGGGACAGCCCCAACCGTCAGGCCGATGAACATCCCAAAATGGCATCACCCCGAACAACAAAATGGCCGCTCCCAACCTCAGCTTTTCCTGGTTCAAAATTTGCTCAGGCTCTCCCTGTTTTATTAGTAAAGATCAGACACTCAGTGCATATGATTCAGGCTTAATGTAAACTAAAACAGCAAGACTGCCATTCCATCCAATAGCCCTGGGGAAAACTGCACCAAGTCTGCAGGAGAGCAAGCAATTTTAACTTCACTAAAGACTTGCAATATCGAGCAGAGTTCAGGCCCTCTGAAATTCCCCAGCACTGCACAGCCAATGAAGGGGAGGCGATGGCCCAGTGATATTGTCACTGGATTAGTCGTTCAGTGACCCAGGATAATGCTCAGGGGACCGGGGTTCGAATCCCACCCCAGCAGATGGTCAAATATGAATCCAGTACAAATCTGGAATTAAATCTAATGGTCACCATGCAATGATTGTCTATTTTTGTTTAAAAAAAACCCCATCTGGTTCATTAATGTCCCTTTAGGGAAGGAAATCTGCCGTCCTTACCCGGTCTGACCCACATGTGACTCCAGAGCCGCAGCAAAGTGATTGGTCCATAAATGCCTTTTGGAATGGTCCTAGTAAGACTATCAGTTCAAGGGCAATAAGGGATGGGCAACAAATGCTGTCCCCATCCCATGTGGTTCATTCCATGATCCAAAGATGTGCAGGTTAGGTGGATTGGCCATGCTAAATTGCCCCTTAGTGCCCAGAGATGTGTAGGTTAGGTGGATTGGCCATGCTAAATTGCCCCTTAGTGTCCAAAGATGTGTAGGTTAAGTGGATTGGCCATGCTAAATTGTCCCTTAGTGTCCAAAGATGTACAGGTTAGGTGGATTGGCCATGCTAAATTGCCCCTTAGTGTCCAAATATGCGCAGGTTAGGTGGATTGGCCATGCTAAATTGCCCCTTAGTGTCCAAAGATGTGTAGGTTAGGTGGATTGGCCATGCTAAATTGTCCCTTAGTGTCCAAAGATGTGCAGGTTAGGTGGATTGGCCATGCTAAATTGCCCCTTAGTGTCCAAAGATGCGCAGGTTAGGTGGATTGACCATGCTAAATTGCCCCTTAGTGTCCAAAGATGTGTAGGTTAGGTGGATTGGCCATGCTAAATTGCCCCTTAGTGTCCAAAGATGTGCAGGTTAGGTGGATTGGCCATGCTAAATTGCCCCTTAGCGTCCAAAGATGTGCAGGTTAGGTGGATTGGCCATGCTAAATTGCCCCTTAGTGTCCAAAGATGTGCAGGTTAGGTGGATTGGCCATGCTAAATTGCCCCTTAGTGTCCAAAGATGTGCAGGTTAGGGTGGATTGGCCATGCTAAATTGCCCCTTAGTGTCCAAAGATGTGCAAGTTAGGGTGGATTGGCCATGCTATATTGCTCCTTAGTGTCCCGGGATGTGCGGGTTAGGGTAGATCGACCATGGTAAATACTCAGGGTTACGGGGATGGTGGTATGTAATATTAAACACCCACGAAAAGCAAAGACCAGGTTAACTGTATTAAAGATGCTTTTTAATGGATAAACATTGCGGACAAGGCACCTCAGAGGCACCCCCCCTCAGCCCCCCACCCCCCCACCCCGTTCTTCCCCAATGCAGTGCCAGATAGAATCTTCAACCTGAAGAGGCAGATAAAGCCTCGGTGTAATATGTCAGCTGAAAGCTCGGTTGACGATGCAGCACTCCCGTTGTACTGCGCTGAGATTCCAGCCTGAGTTTCCGCAGCCTCCCGCTTGACTTGAACCCTCGATTTTCCTGACTCGGAGGCAAAGGTGGCCCCCACTGAGAAGCGAGCAAGCGGCGGGGGGGGGGCTGATTTTCAATTCCACCTCCCTCCCCAGGATGGGAGAATACAAGAGAGAGAAAATCAAATCAATCTAGCGCCACACAGAAAACCACAGGAGAGAGGGACGGAGAGAGAGGGGGGGAATGGGAGAGGGTGTGGGTGGGGTAATTTAACTGGAACATGGCTAAGGCCAAGCATGGCCACACACGCCAAGAAGCAGCTCGTCAAAGGCCTGTGATTGTGGCCGAACGTGAAGCGTTTTCTCCAACTGCTCTCACTGACAGGAACAATTCCAGCTCACGCTTCATCCTGGCACTCTCCGCTCCCCGAGCCTCATATCCTAGGACACATCGCCCTCTGCTGGTTGAGACCATGTGTCATACCGACACCCATCCCCACTGAACAAGGCCGAATCTTCCCTCATTCCCCTCACTGCTAAGCAAGAGGGCTTCACTTTCAGACAGAAATGCCATTAGATCGGCTTTAGTTACTTTCCTGAGGGCGAATACTCTTTCAATTCTGACGCCCCTCATGTTCAAGCGTGTTTCTCTACGATGTGGAGATGCCGGCGTTGGACTGGACAGTAAGAAGTCTCACAACATGCCTAGGCTTGCAAAATCTCACTAACTGTCCCTGGCTTGAGACAATTCATACCTCTTTTAACCTGCGCTTAACCCTCTCTCCACTCACATTATCTGTACCTGTAAAGACCTGATTACCCCGTTAAGACTCGCATTCCAACCATTATCTTGTAAATTGATCTGTGTCTATACTTGCCCTGTTTGTGAACCCAACTCTTCGCTCAGCTGATGAAGGGGCAGCGCTCCGAAAGCTCGTGCTACCAAATAAACGTGTTGGACTTTAACCTGGTGTTGTGAGACTTCTTACTCTTTCTCTACTCTCAGCCTCTGCCATTTCACTCAGGGCACATCACAATCTTGATTGACTCTTCATCTTCTCCTGTCAGTCACCCATTCCTCTTCCAATCCCGCCATTTAAATCACTCGCTGAGTCAAAACCCCGGAACTCCGTCCCTCACAGCACCGTGGGTGTACCTACACCACGCACCAATTTTTTACAGATGCACCAGAGAAAGCATCCTTTCCGGATGTATCACAGCTTGGTATGGCTCCTGCTCTGCCCAAGACCGCAAGAGACTACAAAGGGTCGTGAATGTAGCCCAGTCCATCACGCAAACCAGCCTCCCCATCCATTGACTCCGTCTACACTTCCCGCTGTCTCGGAAAAGGTGTGCAGGTTATGTGGATTGGCCATGCTCAATTGCCCCTTAGTGTCAGGGGGATTATCAGGGTAAGTATGTGGAGTTACGGGGATAGGGGCTGGGTGGAATTGTTGTCGGTGCAGGTGGATGGGCTGAATGGCCTCTTTCTGCACTGGAGGGATTCTATGATTCTATGAAAAGCAGCCAGCATTATCAAGGACCCGACGCATCCCAGACATACTCTCTTCCACCTTCTTCCATCGGGAAAAAAATACAAAAGTCTGAGGTCATGTTTTTTCCTGCTGCCCTCAGATTTTTGGACGGACCTACCTTATATTAAGTTGATCTTTCTCTGCACCCTTGATATAATTGTAAGACTATATTCTACACCCACTCCTTTCTTTCACCCCTGAGTACTCTGGGGCAGCACGGTGGCACAGTGGTTAGCACTGCTGCCTCACATTGCAAGGGACCTGGGTTCGAATCCCAACTTGGGTCACTTTCTGTGTGGCGTTTGCACGTTCTGTGCACTGAGCGAGAATTTAGCATGGCCACTGCACCTAATCTGCACATCTTTTGGACTGTGGGAGGAAACCGGAGCACCCGGAGGAAACCCACGCTGACACGGGGAGAATGTGCAAACTCCGCACAGTGATTGGAGGGGAACTTGCAGGTGGTGCTGTTCCCAGGTATCTGCTGCCCTTGTCCTTCTAGGTGGTAGCAGTTGTGGTTTGGAAGGTGCTGCCTCAGGAACCTTGGTGAGTTGCTGCAGTGCATCTTGTAGATCATACACACTGCTGCCACTGTGCATCAGTGGTGGAGGGAATGGGTGCTTGTGGAAGGGGTGGGAATCAAGGGGGCTTTGTCCTGGATGGTGTTGAGCTTCTTGAGTGTTACATAGAAACTAGAAGCAGGAAGAGGCCATTCGGCCCTTCAATCCTGCTCCACCATTCATTTTGATCATGGCTGATCATCAAACTCAATATCCTGATCCCCCCTTCCTCCCCCCATATCCCTTGATCCCTTTAGCCCCAAGAGCTATATCTAATTTCTTCTTGAAATCACACAACATTTTGGCCTCAACTACTTTCTGTGGAAGTGAATTCCACACATTCACCACTCTCTGGGTGAAGAAATTTCTCCTCGCCTCAGTTCTAAAAGGTTTACCCCTTATCCTCAAACTCTGACCCCTAGTTCTAGACTTCCCCCACCATCGAGAACATTCTTTCTGAATCTACCCTGCCTCAACCTGTTAGAATTTTATAAGTTTTTATGAGATTCCCTCTCACTGTCCAGTGAATATAATCCTAACCGACTTAGTCTCTCCTCATATGACAGACCTGCCATCCCAGGAATCAGCCTGGTAAACCTTCGCTGTACTCCCTCTATAGCAAGGGCATCCTTCCTCAGATAAGGACACCAAAACTGCAAACAATACTCCAGGTGTGGCCTCACCAACGCCCTATATTGTTGGAGCTGCACCCATCCAGGCAAGTGGGGAATATTCCATCACACTCCTGACTTGTGCCTTGTAGATGGTGGACAGGCTTTGGGGGGTCAGGAGGTGAGTTACTCACCGCAGTATTCCTAGCCTCCTCTCTTGAGATGATCCTCAAAATCTGAAATAAAGGCAAAATACTGCGGATGCTGGAATCGGAAACAAAAACAGAAAATGCTGGAAAATTTCAGCAGATCTGACAGCATCTGTGGAGAGAGAATAGAGCCAACGTTTTGAATCTGGATGACCTTTTGTCAGAGCTTTTGATCAACTGCCCGAATATCTCCTAATGTGACTTGGTGTCACATTATCATTTCATCGTACTCTATGAAGCACCTTGGGAAATGTTGCTACAGGTGCCATATAAATGCAGTTGTATTTTTTGCAAACAACCCCATCAAATGGTGGCATAGTGGTCAGCACTGCTGCCTCACACTGCCAGGGTCCCTGGTTCAATTCCAGCCTCGGGTCACTGTCTGTGTGGAGTTTGCACATTCTCCCCGTGTCTGCATGGGTTTCCTCCGGGTGCTCCGGTTTCCTCCCACACTCCAAAGATGTGCAGGTTAGGTCGATTAGCCATGTTAAATTGACACTAGTGTCAGGGGGATAAGCAGGGTAAATATGTGGGGTTACGGGAATATGGTCTGGGTGGGATTGTGGTCGGTACAGTCTCAATGGGCCGAATAGCCTCCTTCTGTACTGTAGGGATTCCATGATTCTATGATTCAAACCTAATGCAGTGTGGTAGCCCCTTTAAGGGGCATGTCTCTGAAAGGGTCATGTGACCCGCTGGTCCAATTGGAAGTTGAGTTGGGGATTCACCCAGACGTGCCTGGGCTTGGCCCAGCAGTCGGAGCTTCGGGCCTGTCGAGTTTAAGACCTTTTTTCCTTTGCTCTGTAGTGTGTATATTAATAAACATTGGTTAGTTCATTGGAACGGAATTGGAGCCTTACCTCATTACACTACACCTAACAAAACCGTCTCGTTGGCAACACTAGCCCTGAAGTCATTCTCATGAAACATTGGCCTTTTCGCCAGTGATTTTATGACATAGACCTCATGAATAAATTGGTTAATAGAATCAGGACATAGTTGACAACTCTCTGAACGCGGTTACATTATTTTTCATGCTGTTTGTCTGTAGAACTGTCACGAGCAACTGTTCCCTTCTATTAGGGGAGAAGGTGGCAGAGTGGTAACGTCGCTGGACTAATGATCCAGTGGCCCAGGCAAATGCTCCAGGGACACGGGTTCGAATCCCACCACAGCAGCTGGTGGAGTTTAAATTCCATTAATAAATCTGGCATAAGAAAGCTAGTCTCAGTCGTAGTGACTTTGAGAATGCTCATTGGTTATTGTAAAACCCCCGGCTGCTTCACTAATGCCCCTTTAGAATTGTAGAATAGAATTCCTGCAGTGCAGAAGGGCGCCATTCGGTCCATTGAGTCTGCACAACCCACCCCGCAGAACATTCCACACAGGCCCTTTTCCTGTATTATCCCCTTAATCCCCCTAACCCACACATCTTTGGACACTAAGGGACAAGTTACCATGGCCAATCCACCTAACCTGCACATCTTTGGACACTAAGAAGCAATTAAGCCTGGCTAATCCCCTAACTTATACATCTTTGGACACTAAAAGGCAATTTAGCAGGGCCAATCCATCTAACCCGCACATCTTTGGACACAAAGGAACAATTTAGCATGGCTAATCCCCCTAACCTATACATCTTTGGACACTAAGGGGCAATTTAGCATGGCCAATCCACCTAACCTACACATCTTTGGACACTAAGGGGCAATTTAGCATGGCCAATCCGCCTAACCTACACATCTTTGGACACTAAGGGGCAATTTAGCATGGTCAATCCACCTAATCTGCACATCTTTGGACACTAAGGGGCAATTTAGCATGGCCAATCCACCTAACCCGCACATCTTTGGACACGAAGGAACAATTAAGCATGGCTAATCCCCTAACCTATACACCTTTGGACACTAAGAGGCAATGTAGCGTGGCCAAGCCACCTAACCTACAGATCTTTGGACTCTAAGGGACAATTTAGCATGGCTAATCCCCCTAACCTATACATCTTTGGACACTAAGAGGCAATTTAGCCTGGCCAATCCACCTAACCTGTACATCTTTGGACTGTGGGAGGAAACCGGAGCACCTGGAGGAAACCCAAGTAGGCGTGGGGAGAACATGCAGACTCCGCACAGACAGTGACCCGAGGCCGGAATCGAAGTATGGTTGTGGAGCAAAAGCACCAGCATATACCAGATGGACTTAATGGTCTGTTTATGTGCTGCACCTTCTATGTGATTCTATGATCTGAAATCTAAACAGTGCCAATGCCTTCGATAGTGATGCCAAGATTCAGAAATTAATAATCTCCTGGACTCCGTTCCAAGCAATACCCAGGTGGAAAAATCGATGGGGCATGATAAAATGGTGTTTTGGTTTTTAAATTTCTTCAAACATTTTGTATTAGTTAGAAAAACATCAGACACGGGAGAGAAAAACACGGGAGTCAAGAATCAGCCAATCGGGTTGCGAAGCTAGCCTCTTTCTGATTGGTGGAGAATGGCCATGTGGGGGTGGCCAATTGCAACGCGTGTGGGACTTCGGGGATCAGGCGATGGTTGGGGACGGGTGTCGGAGTAGGAGTGGGGTGGGGTGGTTGGGGAGGGGTGTTCGGGTGGGCAGTTAGGGGTTGTGAGGGGTGTTTGGACAGGGTGGGGGAGGGGAGACGCTGGGATGGGGGTTGGGGAGGGTTTTTTTTTATTTGTTCAATTCATGGGACATGGGCGTCACTGGCTGGGCCCAATGTTCATTACCCATCCCTAACTGCCCTTCATTTCAGAGGGACATTCGAGAGTCAACCACATTGCTGTGGCTCTGGAGTCACATGTAGGCCAGACAGAGTAAGGATGGCAGATTTCCTTCCCTAAGGGAACCAAATGGGGTTTTTGATGCGCTATCAATAAGGCGAAAGACTACCGATATGCCAATATAAGTGTAGGCTTTTATTCACAACAGAATCAGGAGCAGATCCCAACAAATAACCGACCTGGACTGAACAAGGGGGAGGAGACAGCCACCTTTATACTAGGTGCTGAGGGGAGGACCCAAACTGGAAGGGGATGTGTCCAGGTATGACAAGCACACACAACGGTGGTCCATATAGGACAAAGGCACAACTGAGGTCCACCACAGTTTTCCCGACAATGGTTTCATGGTCATCAGTAAATTCTTCATTCCAGATGAAGAAAGAGGGGGAAGAGGTCAGTGCTGATTCAATAGAATGATACCAAAGCGAAGAGTGTAGAATTATGATGCGAGATTGTACAACCTCAGGTTACACTCCCTGTGAAACAAAGAACAGTGTAGCGCAGGAACAGGCACTTCGGCTC
This sequence comes from Mustelus asterias, assembly GCF_964213995.1. NCBI lineage: Eukaryota > Metazoa > Chordata > Chondrichthyes > Carcharhiniformes > Triakidae > Mustelus > Mustelus asterias. The sequence goes on from NC_135821.1 coordinate 13,037,722, forward strand.
TCCAAGCCTGTGCCGATCACGTTGTCCTATCTAGACCAACCGCCTGTATCCCTCTATTCCCCGCCTGTTCATGTGTCTATCCAGGTAAGTCTTAAATGTGGCTAATGTAACTGCCTCAACCACCTCACTTGGCAGTGCATTCCAGGCCCCCACCACCCTCTGTGTAAAAAACCTTCCCCCGCACATCTCCACTGAACCTTTCCCCCCCTTACCTTGAACTTAAGCCCCCTTGTAATTGTCATTTCTGCCCTGGGAAAAAGATTCCAACTGTTCACTCTATCCATACCCCTCATAATTTTATAAACTTCTATCAGGTCGCCCCTCAGCCTCCGTCTTTCCAGGGAGAACAATCCCAGTTTATTCAATCTCTCCTCATAGCTAATACCCTCCATACCAAGCAACATTCTGGTAAACCTTTTCTATACTCCCTCCAAAGCTTCCACATCCTTCTGGTAGCATGGTGACCAGAATTGGACAGATTATTCCAAATGTGGCCTAACCAATGTTTTATATAACTGTAACATAATTTGCCAACTTTTATGCTCGCTGCCCCGGCCGATGAAGGCAAGCATTCCATATGCTTTCTTGTATGCAATTTTGGTCTCCTAAGTCTGAGGAAGGACATTCTTGCTATTGAGGGAGTCCAACGATAGTTCACCAGGCAGATTCCCGGAATGGCAGGACTGACATATAAAGTGAGACTGGATCGACTGGGCTTGCACTCACTGGAATTCAGAAGAATGAGAGGGGATCTCATGGAAACATAAAATCCTGATGGGACTGGACAGGCGAGATGCGGGAAGAATGTTCCCGATGTTGGGGAAGTCCAGAACCAGGGGTCACAGTCTAAGAATAAGGGGTAAGCCATTCGGGACCGAGATGAGGAAGAACTTCTTCACTCAGGGAGTTGTGAACCTGTGGAATTCTCTGCCACAGAAAGCTGTTGGGGCCACTTCGTCAGATATGTTCAAGAGGGAACTGGACGTGGTCCTTGCGGCTAAAGGGATTAAGGGGTATGGAGAGAAAGTGGGAGTGGGATACTGAAAGTGCATGATCGGCCGTGATCATATTGACTGGTGGAGCAGGCTTGAGGGGCCAAATGGCCTACTACTCGCCTATTTTCTATGTTTCTATGTTTCACCATCTTTCCTACTTGGCTGCCACTTTTAAGGATGTGTGGACCTGTACTCCCAGATCTCTCCGTGTGTCCATGCTCCTGGTGGTTCTGCCATTTATTTTATAGCTCCCACCTGAATTGGATCTACCAAAATGCATCACCTCGCATTTATCCGGATTAAATTCCATCTGCCATTTCTCCGGTGAAGAGGTGATCTAATTGAACCAGGGCAGGACTTACTCAGTTAATGGTAGGGCGTTGGGGAGAGTTACAGAACAAAGAGATCTAGGGGTACGTGTTCATAGCTCCTTGAAAGTGGAGCCACAGGTGGACAGAGTGGTGAAGAAGGCATTCGGCATGCTTGGTTTCATCGGTCAGAACATTGAATACAGGAGTTGGGATGTCTTGTTGAAGTTGTACAAGACATTGGTAAGGCCACACTTGGAATACTGTGTGCAGTTCTAGTCACCCTATTATAGAAAGGATATTATTAAACTAGAAAGAGTGCAGAAAAGGTTTACTAGGATGCTACCAGGATTTGATGGTTTGTTATAAGGAGAGGCTGGATAGACTGGGACTTTTTCCCTGGAGCATAGGAGGCTGGGGGGTGATCTTATCGAAGTCTATGAAATAATGAGGGGCATAGATAAGGTAGATAGTCAATATCTTTTCCCAAAGGTAGGGGAGTCGAAAACTAAAGGGCATAGGTTTAAGGTGAGAGGGGAGAGATACAAAAGAGTCCAGAGGGCCAATTATTTAATACAAAGAGTGGTGAGTGTCTGGAACGAGCTGCCAGAGGTAGTAGTAGAGGTGGGTACAATTTTGTCTTTTAAAAAGCGTTTAGACAGTTACATGGGTAAGATGGGCATAGAGGGATATCGGCCAAACGCAGGCAATTGGGACTAACTTAGGGATTTTAAAAAAGGGCAGCATGGACAAGTTGGGCCGAAGGGCCTATTCCATGTTGTAAACCTCTATGACTCTAATTGAACTGCTTAAGAAGTGGAACGAATTTCAATAGGGCAGCTGGAGCGATATGGGGATGTTGTGGCGTGTCTCTGCCTCTGGGCCTGCTCTGGGTTCAAGTCCCACCTCAGGACTTGATGACTATGGAAGGTGTGTTTATAACGTGGCCAAACAGGTTGAGTATCAGCCTGTAATTCCTCCCAATATGTCTGATGACAGGCAGTAAAAGAGGGAGAGTTTCCTGGTCAGCCATACTGCAGAGACAAAGGCAAACCACCGCAATAATATGCCAAGTCTAACCATGGACCAATCCAATGGCATTCCATGGTGGCCAATGGCCTCTCGGGGCCTGGTACCTGGAGGAGGAGGAGTAGGAGACAGAGAGAAACCATTTCCTCTGATTGGGAGAATCTGGAACAATGGGACACAACTTTAGAATGAGAGCCAGAGTGTTCAGAGGTCAAACTCCCTCTCTAACAACACTGTGGGTGTACTTACATCTCAGGGACTGCAGCGGTTCAAGATGGCGGCTCACCACCACCTTCTCGAGGGATGGGCAATAAATGCTGGCCCAGCCAGTGAGGCCCACATCCCATGGATAAATATTTTGAAAAGAAGGATGCACTCTTTCACACAAAAGGGAGGTGGAAATCTATCCCATAGTGCTTTGCAGTCAATGAAGCTCATCTGAAGCACAGTCACTGTTATAATGTAGGGATCACGGCCTCTAACGTGCGCACAGCAGGATCCCACATATAGCAATGTGATAATGATCAGATTTTTTTCCCAGTCGTGTTGGTTGAAGGATGAATATTGGCGAGGGCACTGTAGACAACTCTATTCATCTTCGAATACGGTGGCACAGTGGTTAGCACTGCTGCTCCACACCACCGTGGACCCGGGTTCAATTTCGGCCTCAGGTGACTGTGTGGAGTTTCCACATTCCCGATGGAAGAAGATGGAAGAGAGAATGTCCGGGGTGCTTGGGGTCCTTGATTATGCTGGCTGCTTTTCCGAGGCAGTGGGAAGTGTAGACAGAGTCAATGGATGGGAGGCTGTACAGGTGAGTCTCAAACCTCATCAAAGAGCAGGCAATTCCACTGATGCCTTGGCCAACATTCCTCCCTCAACCAATTCCATCGATGCCTTGGCCAACATTCCTCCCTCAACCAATTCCACCGATGCCTTGGCCAACATTCCTCCCTCAACTAATTCCACCAGTGACGCCATGGTAGCACAGTGGTTAGCACTGCTGCCTCACAGCGTCAGGGACCTGGGTTCAATTCCCGGCTTGGGTCACTGTATGAAGTTTGCACATTCTCCCCGTGCCTGCGTGGGTTTCCTCTGGGTGCTCCGGTTTTCTCCCACAGTCTGAAAGACGTGCTGATCAGGTGCATTGACCCGAACAGATGCCGGCATGTGGCGACTAGGGGAATTTCACAGTAACTTAATTGCAGTGTTAATGAAAGCCTTACTTGTGACTAATAAATAAATTTACTTTACAGTGCCTTGGCCAACATTCCTCCCTCAGCCAGTAGCAAACCAAACTGAGGAAGTGACGATTCATTGCAGTTTGTGGGGTCTTTCTGGGCTTCGCATGGCTGCCATGTTTGCCCACACTCACTGCCTTTCAAAGGGGTGATTTTGCCAGCGAAGCTTTGGTGATATGAGGCATTGGCAACCTTGAAAACTTAATCGGCAATTTCGGTGAAAATAAGGAAGCAGAATTGAGGGAAAGGTCAGATTCAGTTCCAGTGCAGCCATCCCCAAAATTTACCATTAATTACGTTTTACAATTGGATTGATTTTATTTTCACTTACACAGAAGGACTGCCACTTCCGTCAAAGTAAAATAATTAAATGATTGGCTCCCCGTCGTCCAAAACAAATTGCAATTATGTTAATGACTATGCAAATGAGCAAATCCAACGAATGACATGTTTTCACACTCTTTGAATCATTTTAGTTTATTCATTCATGGGATGTGGGCGTCGCTGGCTGGGCCAGTATGTCTTGCCCGTTCCTAATTGCCCTTGAATTGAGTGGCTTGCTCGACCATTTCAGAGGGCAGTTGAGAGTCAACCACATTGCTGTGGCTCTGGAGTCACATGTAGGCCAGACCGGGTAAGGACAGCAGATTTCCTTCCCTCAAGGGACATCAGTGAACCAGATGGGTTTTTTCCTGACAATCGACAATGGTTTCATGGTCATCTGTAGATTCTTAATTCCAGATATTTTTTATTGAATTCAAATTCCACCATCTGCCGTGGTGGGATTCGAACCCGGGTCCCCAGAACATTACCCCGGGTTTCTGGATTACTGGTCCAGCAACAACGCCACTACGCCGTCACCTCCCCTTAGCGGCCTTCAATTAAATGTTGCCTTGGTTCTTAACTCCAGTTGCTCAGGATTCCCTTTCATATATCAGTGTGTTGTTTTGACAACTTGAATGCCATTCTCCTTGGTCCGGCTCCTGCTCTGCCCAAGACCGCAAGAAACTACAAAGGGTCGTGAACAAAGCCCAGTCCACCACACGAACCAGCCTCTCATCCATTGACTCTGTCTACACTTCCCGCTGCCTCGGAAAAACAGTCAGCATAATCAAGGACCCCACGCACCCCGGAAATTCTCTCTTCCACCTTCTTCCATCGGGAAAAAGATACAAAAGTCTGAGGTCACGTACCAACCGACTCAAGAACAGCTTCTTCCCTGCTGCCGTCAGACTTTTGAATGGACCGACCTTATATTAAGTTGATTTTTCTCTGCACCCTAGCTATGACTGTAACACTACATTCTGCGCTCTCTCGTTTCCTGCCTTATGTACTCTATGAACAGTATGCTTTGTCTGTATAGCACGCAAGAAACAATACTTTTCACATCCCAATACATGTGGCAATAATAAATCAAATCAAAAAAGAATAGCTCTCATTTCCCCTCCATCTGTTCAAGTGTCAAGGCGAGAGGGGGAACAAACGGGAAAATGGGGAAATGGTGGCCTTTAGGAATCAGCTTGGTTCCATGAATGATGGGAGAATTAATTGGCTTCCAATATGAGGTCTGGGAATGATCTCTTTTCAAAGAACAAAGAACAAGAACAAAGAAAATTACAGCACAGGAACAGGCCCTTCGGCCCTCCAAGCCTGCACCGACCATGCTACCCGACTGAACTAAAACCCCCTACCCTTCCGGGGACCATATCCCTCCATTCCCACCCTATTCATGTATTGGTCAAGAAGCCCCTTAAATGTCACTACCGTATCTGTTTCCACCACCTCCCCCGGCAGCGAGTTCCAGGCACCCACCACCCTCTGTGTAAAAAAACTTGCCTCATACATCTCCTTTAAACCTTGCCCCGCGCACCTTAAACCCGTGCCCCCTAGTAATTGACTCTTCCAGCCTGGGAAAAAGCTTCTGACTATCCGCTCTGTCCATGCCCCTCATAACCTTGTAGACTTCTATCAGGTCGCCCCTCAACCTCCGTCGTTCCAATGAGAACAAACCAAGTTTCTCCAACCTCTCCTCAAAGCTAATGCCCTCCACACCGGGTAAATCTTTTCTTTACACTCTCCAAAGCCTCCACATCCTTCTGGCACTTTTCATTACATTCCGATGGCCGTCCACTAAATGCCTGCAACATATGTTGCCTGCCTTCTGCCAATGTAAACCCACTGAGTCGTTTTTGCAATTGGCTGAATTTTACAGTGAAATTAGGCGTGAGGGGAGGTAGCAGGAAATCTTTGACTCCATGGGTAATATACTTGTGTATTAATATGCATCATGGTACAATAAACAGGTAGCAGTTCGTACAGCCTCCAGTTAATTCCTCTTCAGTCAATCATAATAGTATGCAATGGCCCAGTGGTATTATCGCTCGATTGGTGCTAATTCAGAAACTCAGCTAATGTTCTGGGAACCAGGGTTCAAATCCCGCCACAGCAGATGGTGGAATTTGAATTCAATAAAATATATCTGGAATTAAACATCTACTGATGACCATGAAATCACTATCGGAAAAACTCATCTGCTTCACTAATGCCCTTTAGGAAAGGAAATCTGCCGTCCTTACCCGGTCTGGCCTACGTGGGACTCCAGAGCCACAGCAATGTGGTTGACTCTCAACTGCCCTCGGGCAACTAGGGATGGGCAATAAATGCTGGCCCAGCCAGCGACGCCCATGTCCCATGAATGAATATCCTTTTATAAATGGGGGCGTCGTTGGCTAGGCCAGAATTTTTTGCCCATTCCTAATTGCCCTTTGAGAAGGTGGTGGGTGAGCTGCCTTCTTGAACCCACAGCAGTCACATGTGGTGTAGGTACACCCGCAGTGCTGTTAGGGAGGGAGTTCCAGGATTTTGACCCAGCGACAGTGAAGGAATGGCCGATATATTTCCTAGTCAGGATGGCGAGTGGCTTGGAGGGGAACTTGCAGGTGGTGGCGTTCCTAGGTATCTGCTGCCCTTGTCTTTCTAGATGGTGGAGTCTGCAGGTTTGGGAGGTGCTGTCGCAGGCGTTAATGTGTACGTGTGTCTGTGTGCTTGTGTACGCACACATTCCTTCACCTTTGATTTGTACAAAGACAGGGCCTGGTCTGGAAGGGATGAAAGAATACATTGAAACTGTACCTCTTTCCTTTGCCAACATTTGTTGCATAATTAAAGTTAAAGTTTATTTATTAATCACAAGTAAGGCTTACATTAACACTGCAATGAAGTTACTGTGAAAATCCCCCAGTCGCCACACTCCGGCACCTGTTCGGGTACACTGAGGGAGAATTTAGCACGGCCAATGCACTTAACCAGCACGTCTTTCAGACTGTGGGAGGAAACCGGAGCACCCGGAGGAAACCCACGCAGACACGGAGAGAACATGCAGCCTCCACACAGACAGTGACCCGAGCCGGGAATCGAACCCCCTGCCCCTGGCGCTGTGAGGCAGCAGCGCTAACCGCTGTGCCGCCCGGTTTGTGCTAAGGTGAAACCAGGAAGTCCTCAGTTTGATGAGCTGGGGTGCTGACTCTGTCGCTGCTTTCTCCCTCTCCACGCCTCCCCAATAGAGGAAAGGAGGACCAACGCGCCTCCAAGTCATCAGTCGATCCTTGCGGAATCTTGCTGTGCCTGTCGTAGACCCTAACATCAACAATCGAAAATTATATCATCGGCTGAACAGCTCTGCGGGACTTCGGCTGGTCATCAAAGGTGCTAATTCAGGCCAAAAGCTTTTTTAAAAAATCTCTCTTGCGTCATCAATGGCAAATGTGTCATTTGTGCCAATCCAACGTGGCGCCAAGCTGTGCCAGCCAATCAAGCGATAAGCAGATGAAGCCGAGGTTCTGTCGGCCTCCCGTGGAGCAGTCAACCTTTTTCAATCAGCTCAGGAAACAGAAAATTACTCGCAGCATCCTGGAGGTTCCTTCAGTAATTACCGCGCTGCTTTATGGACTGAGATATTCGCCAAGGGAGCTAATGGAACCTGCAGTGAGGTTATCAGACACCACTTCCCTCCATCTTCATTGCCTTTTATCCGCTTAATGAGCTGTCTCCTCTCTGTTGCCGCGCGGCGAGGCTGGACAGGAGTACGGGTGCGGAGCCTAATTTGTTCGATGTCTATCCGTGAGAGGATAGGAACAGTCTACATTTGTATAGCACCCTTTCCCACCTTGAAGAGAGTCTCCCCAAACTCTGAACAGCCAATGTCAACGACTTATCCAGACTCCAAACGTCAATTCTGGCTTCTCTCTCCACAGAAGCTGCCAGGCCTGTTGAGTTTTCCAGTATTTTTCTGTCTTTTGTTTCAGGTTCAAGTATCCGCCGCCATGTTTTGATTTTACTTCTGAAGCTGTGAGGTAGGGAACACAGCAGCCGGCTTGCGCACAGCAAGATCCCACAAAACAGCAATGTGATGATGACCGGATGATATTCGCAGCATTATGGACACAATCAATTTGAGTGTAGGATTCATATTAGTAAGAGGCAATTTACCCCTTCCAGCTCCTGCTGCCTCCTTGCAAGAGCTAGCCAATCAGACTCACTTGCCTGCCCTTTCTGTGTGCGACATACTGGCCCAGTGGTTAGCACTGCTGCCTCACAGTGCCTGGGGCCCGGGTTCGATTCCCGGCTTGGGTCATCGTCTGTGTGGAGTTTGTACGTTCTCCCAGTGTCTGCGTGGGGTTTTTCCTCTCGGTGCTCCGGTTTCCTCCCACAGACCCGATGATAGAATCCCTACAGTGCAGAAGGAGGCCATTCGGCTCATCAAGTCTGCGCCCACCACAATCGCACCCAGCCCTTATCCTCGTAGCCCCAAGTATTTACCCTGCTAGTTCCCCCTGACACTATGTGGCAATTTAGCACGGCCAATCAGCCTGACCCGCACATCTTTGGACTGTGGGAGGAAACCGGAGCACCCGGAGGAAACCCACGCAGATACGGGGAGAACGTGCAAACTCCACACAGACAGTGACCCCCAAGCCGGGAATCGAACCCGAGTCCCTGGCGCTGTGAGGCAGCAGTGCTAACCACTGGGCCACCGTGCCGGCTTTGTGAGCGGTGGATAAGAATCACATCAGTTCCATTTTCGTGATAAATCTTGCAAATCAATGCCTGACATTATGAAGATTCCATCATTAATGATTATATTATTAAAAGACCAAACGATTCTCATTTATTATTCACTCTGCTTAAGGACAGAGGAATTGAACGTTAATAGAAGATACTTCATCCCGTTAACTCTTGTCCAGGCTGAAGGAAGTTCCGATCAATCTGGGATTCAGGACTAGCAGCAACAAGCGGAGCAGTGAGGCTATCAGACCGGCATAGCCCAGCTGCTTCACTCATCCCGGAAATCTGGAGCCGGATTCTCCGACCTCGATCGCAGCCGGGATTATCCAGTCCCGTTGCAGCGAACAGAGAGTGAGACTGAGAGGCAAATTCTCCATCCTCGCCGCAAAGGTGTGACCAGCCGGAGATTTCCAGGCTTAATCATAGAATCATAGAATCCTCCCGTGCAGAAGGTGGCCATTCTGATTTGATTTGATTTATTGTCATATGTATTAACATAGTGAAAAGTATTGTTTCTTGCGTGCTATACAGACAAGGCATACCGTTCATGGAGAAGGAAAGGAGAGAGTGCAGAATGTACTGTTACACTCATAGCTAGGGTGTAGAGAAAGATCAACTTAATGCAAGGTAAGTACATTCAAAAGTCTGACAGCAGCAGGGAAGAAGCTGTTCTCAAGTCGGTTGATACGTGACCTCAGACTTCTGTATCTTTGATCTTTGTACGATATTGGTCAAGTTGTGTAACAGGCAGTCAGGAGCCTGAGCGAGTTCTTGGAAAGGATGTGGGAACTGACCCGAGAGGGAGCAGTTCAAAGCGGGAGGAAGTGGGCTTTTGAGATTGTTGAAGCTCATTCCAAGAGCTTTGCCAAGGCAGCGGGAAGTGTAGACAGAGTCAATGGATGGGGAGGCTGGTTTGCGTGATGGACTGGGCTTCATTCACAACCTGTTGTAGTTTCTTGCGGTCTTGGTCAGAGCAGGAGCCAAACCAAGCTGTGATACACCCGGAAAGAATGCTTTCTGTGGTGCATCTGTAAAAGTTGGTGAGCGTCGTAGCTGACATGCCAAATTTCCTTAGTCTTCTGAGAAAGTAGAAAAAGTATAGTGTCGGCATGGGGGGACCAGCTCAGGTTGTAGGTGACCTGGACACCTAAAAACCTGAAGCTCTCAACCCTTTCTACTTCATTCCCATTGATGTAGACAGGGGCATGTTCTCCTTTACACTTCCTGAAGGCGATGACAATCTCCTTCATTTTGTTGACATTGAGGGAGAGATTATTGTTGCCGCACCAGTTCACCAGATTCTCTATCTCATTCCTGTACTCTGTCTCGTCATTGCTTGAGATCCAACCCACTATAGTGGTGTCGTCAGCAAACTTGAAAATCGAATTGGAGGGGAATTTGGCCACACAGTCATAGGTGTATAAGGAGAACAGTAGGGGGCTGAGAACACAGCCTTGTGGGGCATCGGTGTTGAGGATGATCGTGGAGGAGATGTTGTTGCCTATCCTTACTGATTGTGGTCTGTGAGTTAGGAAGTTCAGGATCCAGTCGCAGAGGGAGGTGCCGAGGCCCAGGCCACGGAGTTTGGAGATGAGTTTTGTCGGAATAATAGTGTTGAAGGCTGAGCTGTAGTCAATAAATAGGAGTCTGACATAGGTGTCCTTGTTATCTAGGTGTTTCACGGTTGAGTGCAGGGCCAGGGAGATGGTGTCTGCTGTGGACCTGTTGCGGCGGTAGGCGAACTGTAGTGGATCCAGGTAGTCCGGGAGGCTGGAATTGATTCGTGCCATGACTAACCTTTCGAAGCACTTCATAATGATGGATGTTAGAGACACCGGCCGATAGTCATTAAGGCACGCTGCTTGGTTTTTCTTAGGTACTGGGATGATGGTTATCTTCTTGAAGCAGATAGGGACCTCAGGTTATTGTAAAGAGAGGTTGAAGATGTCTGCGAATACCCCCGCCAGCTGATCCGTGTAGAATCTGAATGCTCGTCCGGGTACCCCATCCGGGCCAGTCACTTTCCGTGGGTTGATCTTCGAGAAAGCTGCTCTGACATCTGCAATGGTGACCCCAGACACAGGTTCATCCAGGGCTTCCAGGGTGGAGGGCATGCTCTCGCTGACCTCTTGCTCAAAACGGGCGTAGAATGCATTGAGCTCATCAGGAAGGGGTGTGTTGGAGCCGGCGATTTTACATGCCTTCATCTTGTAGCCTGTTATGTCTTGCATTGTATTAGTATATAGTGAAAAGTATTGTTTCTTGCGCGCTACACAGACAAAGCATACCATTCATAGAGAAGGAAAGGAGAGGGTGCAGAATGTGGTGTTACAGTCATAGCTCGGGTGCAGAGAAAGATCAACTTAGTGCAAGGTAGGTCCATTCAAAAGTCTGATGGCAGCAGGGAAGAAGCTGTCCTTTTTCCCGACGGAAGGTGGTGGAAGAGAGAATGTCCAGGGTGCGTGGTGTCCTTGATTATGCTGGCTGCTTTGCCGAGACATTGGGAAGTGTAGGCGGATTCAATGGATGGGAGGCTGGTTTGCGTGATGGACTGGGCTACATTCATGACCCTTTGTAGTTTCAACCCATCAAGTCTGCAACGACCACAATCCCATCCAGGCCCTATTTTCATAACCCCATGCATTTACCCTAGCTCGTCCCCCTGACACTAAGGGGCAATTTAGCATGGCCAATCCACCTGACCTGCACATCTTTGTACACTAAAGCGTAATTAGTATGACTAAACTACCTAACCTGCAATCTTTGGACACTAAGGGGCAATTTAACATGGCCAATCAACCTAACCTGCACATCTTTACACACTAAGGGGCAATTTAGTATGGCCAACCCACCTAACCTGCACATCTTTGGACTGTGGGAGGAAACCGGAGCACCCGGAGGAAACCCACGCAGACACGGGGAGAACATGCAGACTCCGCAGAGACAGTGACCCAAGCCGGGAATCGAACCCGGGTCCCTGGCGCTGTGAGGCAGTAGCGCTAACCACTGTGTCACTGTGGCTCATCTATTTTGTGTTTCGAGTTAGACATTCCCATCAATCCCTGATACCCGTTAGATTCCTTTGCTTAACAACAATCCACTCACCACTGTCTCAAACAGGAGTTCAGCCCAGAGACTGAACCTTTGATCTTCTGGTCTTGTTGAGTGCCAGACCATGTTATACTGACATCCTTTAGGCCTATAGAACTCAAGGATTCCGATAGAACTCCAGTTTCGGAGAACGAAGGGAGATCTAATGGAGGTGTATAAGATGCTAAAGGAGATCGACAGGGTAGATGTGGAAAGGATGTTTCCTCTTGTGGGGAAATCTAGAACAAAGGTTACAGTTTTAGGCTAAGGATTAGCAGACTTAAAACAGAGGAGGAGAAATGATTTCTCTCGAAGGGTGGTGAATCTGTGGAATTCATTACCTCAGAGTGCGGCAGATGCCGGGACATTGAGTAAATTTGAGCAGATAAACAGATTTTTAATTAGTAATGGGGTGGAGTTATGGTGAACGGACAGGAAAGTAGAGTTGAGGCTGAGATGAGATCAGCCATGGCACAGTGGTTAGCACTGCTGCCTCACAGCGCCAGGGTCCCGGGTTCGGTTCCCCAGCTTGGGTCAATGACTGTGTGGAGTTTGCACGTTCTCCCCATGTCTGCGTGGGTTTCCCCCGGGTGCTCCGGTTTCCTCCCAAAACCCGAAAGACGTGCTGTTTACATGGAGGTGCATTGGCCCTGCTAAGTTCTCCCTCAGTGTACCCGAACAGGCGTCGGAGTGTGGCGACTGGGGGGATTTTCACAGTAACTTCATGTAAGCCTACTTGTGACACTAATAAACTTAAAATTAAATGGTGGAGCAGGCCTGAGGGGCTGAATGGCCTCCCCCTACTCCAAGTTCATAGTTTTTTTTATTCATTCATTGGACTTGGGCGTCACTGGCTGGCCAACATTTGTTGTCCATCTCTAGTTGCCCGAGGGCAGTTGAGTGAACCACATTGCTGTGGCTCTGGAGTCACATGTAGGCCAGACCGGGTAAGGACGGCAGATTTCCTTCCCTAAAGGACATTAGTGACCCAGATGGGTTTTTATGACAATGGTTTCATGGTCATCGGTCGATCCTTAATTCCAGATTTTCTTTTTATTGAATTCAAATTCCACCAACTGCTGTGGCGGGATTCGAACCCGGGTCCCCAGAACTAGATTAGCGAGAATACCACTGGGCCTTTGTTTGTCCCTTGATCTGTTCGTTTGGGGGAGAAACGCTGGGTCACTGTTTAAAAATAAGGGGTTGCTCATTTAAGGCAGAGATGAGGAGAATCTTTTCCTCAGAGAGTCGTTAGTCTTTGGAACATCTCTTCCCCAAAAGCCTGTGGAGGCAAAGACTTTGAATACTTTTAAGTCGGAGCGAGATGGATTTTGATTAACGGGGGCGGGGGGGGGTGAAGGATTATGGGAGGTGGATGGGTGGGGGTTGGCGGGGGGGGGGGGGAAAGAGTAGACAGGAATCAGATCAGCCACGACCTTATTGAATGGTGGGGTAGGCTGGAGGAGCTGAGTGGCATCTAACTCATACATTTGTAGGTACACCCACAGTGCAGTTAGGGAGGGAGTTCCAGACTGTTGACCCAGTGACAATGAAGCAACGGCCGATGTATTTCCAAGTCAGGACTGGAGGGAAACTCGAGTCCTCCTGTTGAACTCTGAGATAATGCGCGCGAGGGGAAAGTGGCTTTCTTTATATGAAAAAAACAATAGGGTTGTAAAGTGTTTTGGAAAACACAGCTATCTCCCAGGGAAAGGAAAGAGCTCAATTCATTTCCCAGTCCCAGCTTTGTACGCGTTTGGTGTCAAATTTCCATTCATTATTGATCCGCAATATGAGTTTATATTAGAACCAAATTAATAAAACATAAAAGTAGGAATGGCCGAGGGAACAAAATGATTAAAACCGGCAATATTCCGTGACAGGCAATGATCCACTGCTCTTCTGTGGAGGCAATTTAAAATCTGGCAGAGAATGTTTCCTATTTTTTGTAAGTTTAAGCTTATTTATTATTGTCACATTGCTCCTTAGTGTCCAAAGATGCGCAGGTGAGGTGGATTGGCCATGCTAAATTACCCCTTAGTGTCTAAATGTGTGTAGGTTAGGTGGATTGGCCATGCTAAATTGCCCCTTAGTGTCCAAAGATGTGCAGGTTAGGTGGATTGGCTATGCTAAATTACCCCTTAGTATCTAAAGATGTGCAGGTTAGTGCATTGGCCATGCTAAATTGCCCCTTTAATGTTCAGAGATGTGTAGGTTAGGTGAATTGGCCATGGTAAATTGCCCCTTAGGGTCCAAAGATGTGCAGGTTAGGTGGATTGGCCATGCTAAATTGCTCCTTAGTGTCTAAAGATGTGCAGGTTAGGGGTGGATTAGCCATGGCAAATGTCACGGGAATAGGGCAGAGGGGGAGGGCCTGGGTAAGATGCTCTTCGGAGAGTTGGTGCAAACACAATGGGCCGAATGGCTTCCTTCTTCACTGGCCAAGATTCTGTGGCTCCCACCCCACACTGAAAAACCTGTATGTTCAGATTGTGACCTTGGGTGGTGATGTTTCCTGTATGGGACCCTGGGGGTGGGAGGAGGGAAAATCCTCTGCTCCCTTCCAAATAATCCCATGGGATCACCAGTGCAATCTGAGGGGGGATTCGGCCTTCAGGAAAGGCTTCAACCCAGGACAGGCCAAGAAACAACAAGTGATGTCAAGCCAGTCGACTAAGAATGCAAATGTGAATGTTTTTTAAAAAACGGAGAGAGAACACCAAGATGTTGAAAACTATAACTCTTTTATTTTTCTTTTAAATTAAAAATATTATTTTCCAAGCCGCTGACGGACGTGTTCAACCTTGCGGTTGGGAAGCAGCCAATCGGTAAGCTCTTTACTGCAGGGTGCGGCATTGCTGCTTTGAAGCCATGACAATCCATCAGACAAGCTCCCTCGTCAACAACCTGAGCCGACTTCTAGATTCTGGAAAAGGCGCCTGGGTGCGTAGGGGCACATCATTCGGCTTGCTCGTGCAAGCGGGGTGAGGGACTGGGGTGGTGGAAGAAAAATAAGAAAATATATACTTTGAAAATAACTTCTCTTTCAAAAATAGTTCCCAGTCAAGGGTCCAGTGTGCTTCTTACATACCATCAACGCTCATTTGCTCGTTGCTGATGGCCACTCATTTGGAGAGCCAAGGGCGGCCATTTTCTTACCACAGTTCAAGCAATGATTGTCCAGCTCAGTCAGGTCAACTGTTCGGTCTTCGTTTCTCTTCTCTCCTTGGCGTTTTCGTTTCAATTTAAATGCCCTTTTTTCTCTAAAATGGAAGTGCTCCAAAGTGCTTTCAGAAAGTGCAAAGTTGCCAGTGCGTGACCTCCCACCTTCAGACGACCTTCAACCTTAAACCCTGACCATGACAGAGGTCAGGCGTTCTCTTCTAAGGACACCAAGGTGTTTCTGGGTAAAGTAGGCAATGAACGGACTTGAACCTGCAGAAGATATTTTCGAAAATTAGTTACTTACGAAGGGTTATGATCTTTTTAGGTTTAATCTCATTTTCTCCCCCTCCTCCCTAACCCCCATCTCCCCCCCACAACCCCCAGGACTCAATGACTTTTTTGCTGCTGTATTATTGGGGTCCGTGCCTCCAACTAGAAATTGAGATTCAGAAGGCTATTTTTGTTATTCATTCATGGGACATGGGCGTCGTTGGCTGGGCCAGCATTGATTGCCCATCCCTAGTTACCCAAGGGCAGTTGAGAGTCAACCACATTGCTGTGGCTCTGGAGTCACATGTAGGCCAGGCCAGACCGGGTAAGGACGGCAGATTTCCTTCTCTAAAGGGACATTAGTGAACGAGATGGGTTTTTTCCGACAATCGACAATGGTTTTGTGGTCATCATTGCAAATATTTTTTATTGAATTCAAATTCCACCATCTGCTGTGGTGGGATTCGAACCCGGGTCCCCAGAACGTTAGCTGAGTTTCTGGATTAATAGTCCAGTGATAATACCACTAGGCCATTGCCAAAATGTAAACATTTGGAATAGCCGGGATCTCAGATTTGATCATAACCAGTCAAATATCTATAATTCACACTGGGCTGGAACGCACTTGCCTGGAAGGGTCCTCATCAACTGAAAATGCTCCTTTAATCTCGATGATATTTTGCTTGTTCTCAAATGTTCCGTAGCTTAAAGTGACCTGGAAATAAATGGTTAAGGTTAGCTTTTAGACTTTTATCTCATTTTATCATTCCTTTGCTCTGGGAGGAATCGCAATGGCTTGACCCAGAATCAATAACCATTGACTCGCACTGTCAACGCTCGGCTGGGTCTAACAACTCCGGCCCCCGCCCGCTCTCTGTACCCACACCGCCTGCCCCCGGCCCACCTCTCACCACCGAACGGCCCCAACCTCACTGAGTCTCCAGATCGAATCGGTCTCTCACATTCTCGATGTCTAAATCAGGTCCCACCCCAAAGTTTCCAGGTGATCAGCCCTGAAGATCTGTCCACATGGACACCTCCTAAATGGCCTCAGCTACATTGCACAGGTCAGGAGGCAGCCATTCGGTCCATTGAGTCTGTACCGACTCATACCCAGGCTTTTCCCCATAATCCCACTTATTTACCCTGCTAATCCACCTAACCTACACATCTTTGGACACTATGGGACAATTTAGCATGGCCAATCCACCTAACCTGCACATCTTTGGACACTAAGGGGCAATTTAGCATAGCCAATCCACCCTAACCCACACATCTTTGGACACTAAGGGGCAATTTAGCATAGCCAATCCACCCTAACCCACACATCTTTGGACACTAAGGGGCAATTTAGCACGGCCAATCTATCTAACCTACACATCTTTGGACTGTGGGAGGAAACCGGAGCACCCGGAGGAAACCCACGCAGACACAGGGAGAACGTGCAGACTCCACACAGACAGTGACCCGAGGCCGGAATCGAACCTGTGAGACAGCAGTGCTAACCACTGTGCCACCATGCCTCCCATTGGATAGGATTCATGACGATGGATGGGAGGTGTGGGGCATAAATACCAGCACAGAACAGTTGGGCAGAATGGCTTGTTGTGCACCATACGTTCCATGCTAAATTCTCCCTCAGTGTCCCCGAACAGGCGCCGGAGAGTGGTGACTAGAAATCATAGAAACCCTACAGTACAGAAAGAGGCCATTCGGTCCATCGAGTCTGCACCGACCACAATCCCACCCAGGCCCTACCCCCATATCCCTACATATTTTACCCACTAATCCCTCTAATCTACACATCTCAGGGCACTAAGGGGCAATTTCATCATGGCCAATCAACCTAATCCGCACATCTTTGGAATGTGGGAGGAAACTGGAGCACCCGGAGGAAACCCACGCAGACACGGGGAGAATGTGCAAACTCCGCACAGGCAGTGACCTAAGCCGGGAATCGAACCCAGGTCCCTGGAGCTGTGAAGCAGCAGTGCTAACCACTGTGCTACCGTGCCGCTAGGGGAATTTCACAGTAGCTTCATTGCAGTGTTAATGTAAGCCTATTGGCGATACTAATAAATAAACTTTTAACTTAAAGCAATGCTCCGTACTGGGATCAATCTGGGTCTCTTTGGGAACTGTTCCCATAGCAACACTGCATCGCCGTATACGGAATCCGTAAGTAAAGATGGAGACCAAATGGATGTTTTGCTTGTCGACCCGTGCATGTGACGCGGACACCGTCAGCTGCCGGTGCGACACCGCGCGGGAAAACAATGGCAGGACGTACCTGGCTTTGAACCTGGGATTTGGAGACCAGCTGTAAATTCTCGAGGTGGGAGTGGAAGAGAGGACTTGGAACCAGCTTCACACCGAGGAGGGATTCGATGATGTAGCCAATGGTGCAGTCGTCAGGGAGACGGATTCTCTCTGCAGTGTGCGTAAAATGCCCATCGCTAGTAGAAAAAATAAATGATACTTTTTTTATTCCAACATAATCACGCCAACCGCATAATGCAAATTTACATCCTTAATCAGGGCGTGCAAGAGGCCCATCTCGGAGCCTTTATTCCTTTTCTATCTGTCCCTCTCTTTGTCCCCAATGGCTTCTGTATCCAGCCAGAGGCATTTAGAATAACAGCATGAACTGTTAAACATGGGCCCTGTGGGCAGGATTTTACAGCCTTGCTCCGGCGAGACTGGAAATTCCCGCCTCAGGTCAACAGAGATTTCCGTTGTCAGACTCTCACCTGCGCCGATTCCGCTGTCAGGTGAGGTGGTAGAGTTCTGGCCTTTATTATCTCTTCCGAGCAGACTCCCTCTGCTGGTACATGTGCGTATGGTAACCTCAAGAGGCCAAACGTCACAATGGCAATTTTCAAAATACACTACCAAGCCTGATTGGGTGAACTCTAGAGGTTTCACAATATGACCTTTTGCCTCCGGTGGCCCCGCCCCCACAATCCAGCCATTGGTTGACTGGCAAGCCCATTCTCATGGGAAACCACCTTCAAACAGTCAGTTGGAAAGCGAATCATAGAATGTACGGCACAGAGACAGGCCCTTCAGCCCAAACTGGCAGGGTGGCACAGTGGTTAGCACTGCTGCTTCACAGCTCCAGGGATCTGGGTTCGATTCCCGGCTTGGGTCATTAGAATCATAGAATCATAGAAACCCTACAGTGCAGAAGGAGGCCATTCGGCCCATCGAGTCTGCACCAACCACAATCCCACCCAGGCTCTACCCCCACATATTTACCCGCTAATCCCTCTAACCTACACATCACAGGACTCTAAGGGGCAATTTTTTTTTTAACCTGGCCAATCAACCTAACTCGCACATCTTTGGACTGTGGGAGGAAACCGGAGCACCCGGAGGAAACCCACGCAGACACGAGGAGAATGTGCAAACTCCACACAGACAGTGACCCGAGCCGGGAATCGAACCCGGGACCCTGAAGCTGTGAAGCAGCAGTGCTAACCACTGTGCTACCGTGCTGCCCATCACTGTCTGTGTGGAGTTTGCACATTCTCCTCATGGGTTTCCTCCGGGTGCTCCGGTTTCCTCCCACAGTCCAAAGATGTGCGGGTTAGGTTGATTGGCCATGCTAAATTGCCCCTTAATGTCCTGAGATTAGCGGGATTAGTGGGTAAAATATGTAGGGATATGGGGGTAGGGCCTCGGTGGGATTGTGGTCGGTGCAGACTCGATGGGCCAAATGGCCTCTTTCTGTAATGTAGGGTTTCTATGATTCTTTGGTTCATGCTGACCATCTAAGCTAACCCCATTTGCCTGCATTTGTCCCATATCCCTCTAAATCCTTCCTATCCAAGGATCTGTCCAAATGCCTTCTAAATGTTGTGAATGTCCCTGACTCAGTCACTTCCTCCGGCAACTCATTCCACATACGTACCACCCTCTTTTTAAAAATGTTGCTCCTCAGGTTCCCAATAATTCTTTCCCTTCTTAACTTAAACCTATGCCCTCTAGTTCTCAATTCCCCAACCCTGGGAAAAAGACCGAGTGCATTCACCCTATCTATGCCTTTCATGATCTTGTACATCTCTGTAAGATCACCCCTCAGTCTCCGACGCTCCAAAGCAAAAAGTACTAGCCTGTCCAATCTCTCCCCATAACTCAGTCCCTCGAGTCCTGGCAACATCCTTGTAAAACACTTCTGTGCTCTCTCCAGTTTAATAACATCTTGCCTATAGCAAGGCGACCAAAACTGAACACAATACTCCAGTTGTGGCCTCACCAATTGTACAAATGCAACATAACTTCCTGACTTCTATATTCAATGCCCTGACTGATGAAGGCCAGCATGCCAAAGGCCTTCTTCACTGCCCTATTACCTGTGACTCCACCTTTAGAGAACCGTGCACCTGAACTCCAAGGTCCCTCTGCTCCACGATACTCCCCAAGGTCCTACCATTCACGACAGACTGATTTTTTATTTAAATTCTATCATGGGATGTGGGCGTCGCTGGCTAGGCCAGCATTTATTACCCATCCTGAGTAGACTTCAGAAGGTGGTGGTGAGCTGCCTTCTTGAACATCCTCCCTGAAGGGGCCCTGGAAACAAATCCAATTGTAATTTCCAAAAAGATATTGGATCGGAATTTAAAAGGGAATTAAGTTGCCGGGTTACGGGCAAAGAGCAGGGAGTGGGATTGAGTGGACAAACAAAATGGCCGCCTTTTTTTCATTCATGGATGTGGGCATTGCTGTCTGACACCCAACATTTGTTGTCCATCCCTAATTGCCCTTGAACTGAGTGGTTCACTCGGCCATTTCAGAGGGCAATCGAGAACTAAGCACATTGCTGTAATCACATGTAGGCCAGACCGGGTAAGGATGGCAGATGAATATTTGGCAAGTCATAACATTCAAGGCAATGGGCTGTGCTAGTAGGTGGGATTAGGTGGAAGTTCAGATGTTTCTCACGTGTCAGTGCAGGCTCGATGGGCCAAAGGGCCTCTTCTGTGCTGTATGATTCTATTATTCCCTCGTGAACCAGATAGGTTTTTCCAACAATCGATTTCAGATTTTAAGCGAATTTAAATTCCACCAGCTGGCGGGGTGGGATTTGAACTCTTTCCAACCACCTCCCCACCCACCCCCCCCACCAGCCCCCCCCCCCGCCCCGCCCCCAGGCATTGGCCTGGGCCTCGGGATTACTAGCTCAATGATGTTAACACCACACCACCATCTCAAGAATTAGACAATGGTGACTCTCAATCAAATACTTTAACTCCAATGCTCTTATTCAATGCTATAGCAGTTCTCGAGTCGGTTGGTACGTGACCTCAGACTTTCGTATCTTTTTCCCGATGGAAGAAGGTGGAAGAGAGAATGTCCTGGGTGCGCGGGGTCCTTGATTATGCTGGCTGCGTTTCCGAGGCAGCGGGAAGTGTAGACAGAGTCAGAGGCTGGTTTGCGCGATGGATTGGGCTTTCGTTCACGACACTTTGCAGTGGTATGTGACACGGTTATCAGTCAGAGTCATAAAAACGACAGAAACTAGAATTAGACCATAAGACATAGGAGCAGAATTAGGCCACTCAACCCATCGAGTCTGCTCCGCCATTCAATCATGGCTGATATTTTTCTCATCCCCATCCTCCTGCCTTTTCCCATAACCCCTGATCCCCTTATTAATCAAGAACCTATCTATCTCTGTCTTAAAGACACTCAGTGACCTGGCCTGCAGAGCCAAGAGTTCCACAGATTCACAACTCTTTGGCTGAAGAAATTCCTCCTCATCTCTGTTTTAAAGGATCGTCCCTTTAGCCTGAGGTTGTGCCCTCTGGTTCTAGTTTTTCCTGCTAGTGGAAACATTCTCTCCACATCCACTCTATCCAGGCCTTGCAGTTTCCTGTAAATTTCAATAAGATTCCCCCCTCAGCCTTCTAAACTCCAACGAGTACAGACCCAGAATCCTCAACCGTTCCTCATATGACAAGCTCTTCATTCCAGGGATCCTCCTCTGGACCCTTTCCAATGCCAGCACATCCTTCCTTAGATATGGGGCCCAAAACTGCCAGCAATACTCCAAATGGGGTCTGACCAGAGCCTTATACAGCCTCAGAAGTACATCCTGCTCTTGTATTCTAGCCCTCTTGACATGAATGCTAACATTGCTTTTGCCTTCCTAACTGCCGACTGAACCTGCACGTTAACCTTGAGAGTCTTGAACAATGACTCCCAAGTCCCTTTGTGTTTCTGATTCCCTAAGCATTTCCCCATTTAGAAAATAGTCTCTGCCTCCATCCCTCCTTCCAAAGTGCATAACCTCACACTTTTCCACATTGTATTCCATCTGCCACTTCTTTGCCCACTCTTCTAACCTGCCCAAGTCCTTCTGCAGCCCCCCTGCTTCCTCAATACTACCTGTCCCTCTACATATCTTGAATTGTGCGATGTTTTGGGTCTATGAGCAGGAGAAGTGGGTCACAAACATTCCAGTCCAGTCACACCGTCCCCCCCCACCCCGACTGCCCACCTACCTTGCCCAAGGTGCCATCTTCAGCGCCAGCCCTCGGTTAATACAAAACCCGGCTCCACCGGTCGCAAACCAAAAGAAGACAGATCTCTGGAAAAATGACAGTCAAATTATTAGCCATCGCCACCTGACATTCCACTGTGAGTCGAAGAGTGAAGAAAAAGAGTCTTGCATTCATAAAAAGGAAATTTATAAGGATGTTGCCACCTAGGACTGGGAAAGCGAACTGTGAGGAGGGTATCACATAATTGTTAGGGTGCAGGAGGAGGCCATTGGGTCCATCGTGTCTGTACCAGTTCCCCAAACGAGCACTATGAATTAGTGCCCAATCCCCTGCCTTTTCCCCATGCCCCCCCCGCGCATTGTTTCTATTCATCATCTAATGCCCTCTCGAATGCCCCGGTTGAACCTGCCTCCATCACATTTCCAGGCAGCGCATTCCAGACCCCATCCCACTCACTGGGTGAAAAAGTTTTCCCTCACATCGCATTTGCTTCTTTTGCAAATCATTTTCAATCTGTGTCCCCCTCGTTTTCGATCCTTTTACGAGCAGGAACGGTCTCTCCCTCTCTACTCTGTCCAGTCCCCCTCATGATTTTGAGCATCTCAATCAAATCTCCTCTTAGCCTTCTTCTCTCCGAGGAGAATGGTCCCAACCTCTCCTCATAATGGGAGAGATGATCGAGGCTGGAGCTGTTCTCCTTTGGAACACGGGGAGGCCGAGGGGAGATTTGATGTACAGAATTGCGCGGGGACTGGAGAGAGTGGATGGGGAAAGGGCTATTTACATTAGTAGAGGGGTCAGTGATTCAGTGGTGGGGGGGGGGGGAAATGGGGGGGGGGGGTACATTTAAGTTGATTGTTAGAAAGATCAGAAGGGGAGATGAGGAAAGATCTTTTCATCCAGAGGGTCTGCAATTCATCATCTGAAAGGGTAGCAAGGCCATAAGAAATAGGAACAGGAGTCGGCCATTCGGCCCCTTGAGCCTGTTACTCCATTCAATAGGATCATGGCTGATCCCACATTTCCTGCCCTTTCCCTGTAACCCTTGATTCCCTTACTGATCAAAAATCTATCTATCTCAGCCTTAAATGTACATAAGGACTCTAACCCCACACAGCTCTCTGGAGCAAGTGATGCGCGATATAACTCACGAGGCTAGAGATGCTCAAGGAAATAAAGGCTTTTATTGACTATTACAATGAAGCTACCATATACAGTACACGATCCCAGACTGAGGGGTCCCAGACAGAGCAGTGACCTTTATACCTCTCCCAGGAGGCGGAGCCCGACTGGGATGTACCATAATAACCATAATACAGGGGTAACAGCCCAACCCTAACCCCAACAGTAACAAGTAGAACAACCCAACCCTAACCCCAACAGCAACATTTCTACAGACTCATAGTACTGGCCAGACCCTGGCTCAGTACTACCTGGTGGGAACCAACGATGGTTCACCACAGCAAGGAATTCCAAAGACTCTCTGAGACAGGAAATTCCCCCTCATCTCATAAGAACTTAAGAAATAGGAGCAGGAGGAGGCCATCTAGTCCCTCGAGCCTGCCCCGCCATTCAATAAGATCATGGCTGATCTGATAGTGGTTTAGTTCCACTTACCCGCCTGCTCCCCATAACCCTTAATTCCCTTATTGATCAGAAATCTATCTACCTGTGACTTAAACATATTTAACGAGGTAGCCTCCACTGCTTCAATGGGCAGAGAATTCCAGAGATTCACTACCCTCTGAGAGAAGAAGTTCCTCCTCAACTCTGTTCTAAACTGACTCCCCCTTATTTTGAGGCTATGTCCTCTAGTTCTTGTTTCCTTTCTAAGTGGAAAGAATCTCTCTGCCTCTACTCTGTCTAGCCCCCATCTTATATGTCTCTAAAATCTATATCTCAGTCTTAAATTGGCACCCCTTTATTCTGAGACTATGTCCTCTGGTCTGAGACTCTCCCATGAGGGGAAACATCCTCTCAGTGTTTACCCTGTCAAGCCCCTTGAGAATTCCAGATGTTTCAATGAGATCACCTCTCATTCTTCTAAATCCCAGTGAGTCGAGTCCCAGACTGTTTAACCTTTCCTCAGAAGACAATCCCTCCCTACCGGGGATCATCCTAGTGAACCTTCTCTGAACTGCCTCCAATCAAATAAGATCTTTCCTTCAATAATGGGACCAAAACTGCCCACAGTCATCAAAGAGTCGACCCTGTTATTCAATAAAATCACGCACAATTTGATCGGATTTGGGCCTCACCTCCAAGTTTGTTCAACCTTTTTTCATAGTCCATATCCTCCAAACCAGGCAACATCCTGGTAAATCTCTTTGGCACCCTCTCCAATCTTTCTGGTAGTGTGATGAACAGAGTTGGACACAATACTCCAAATGCAGCCTAACCCAAGTCATGATTTTCCAATTTCTATACTCAACGCCCCAATCGTTGAAGGCCAGCATGTCATATGCCTCTTGACCACCTTGTCCACCTGCGTTGCCACCTTCAGGGAACTCTGGATCTGCACACCCAGATCCCTCTGTATGCTAATATTTCAAGTCTCACCTTGCCTCCATTCACAACAAGGGAGGTGATAGCCTAGTGGTATTATCGCTAGACTATTAATCCAGAAACTCAGCTCATGTTCTAGGAGACCCAGGTTCGAATCCCGCCACGGCAGATGGTGAAATTTGAATTCAATAAAATATATCTGTAACTATTAATCTACTGATGACTATGAAACCATTGTTGATTGAGGTAAAAATCCATCTGGTTCACTGATGTCCCTTCAGGGAAGGAAATCTGCCATCCTTACCTAGTCTGGCCTACATGTGACTCCAGAGCCACAGCAATGTGGTTGACTCAACTGTCCTTGGGCAACTAGGGATGGGCAATAAATGCTGGCCAGCCAGCGACGCCCATGTCCCATGAAAGAATGGAAAAAAAACTCTACCCTCCCCCTAAACCCCCACAGAATTCTCAATTGCCTAAATTCTTTTAGTTTTTTTAGTTTATTGATTAGGGTATTAGGGAACACCACACAGACCCGAAAAGATCCTGCAGATTCCACACAGTGACCCAAGCCGGGAATCGAACCCAGGTCCCTGGCGCTGTGAGGCAGCAGTGCCAACCACTGTGCCACCGTGCTGCCATCCCATAGAGAGATAGCTGGGTGGGTGTGGGGGGCCAGGAGCTTGGGGGGTGGGGGGGGGGGTGGGGAGGCGGTTGCATTGTGGCAGTACATGTATGGGATATTAATGTTAGAAAAGGGGGTGGGGTTAAGATGGAGGAGAGAGGTCAAAACCCAAATTTGCCTTTTAAATCCGCGGGTTCCTGCCTCTGCTCTCTCCATTGAAAGATCCCCCCCCCAAGCTCCTGGCCCCCCACACCCACCCAGCTATCTCTCTATGTGATGGCAGATGGTGGCACAGTGGTTAGCACTGCTGCCTCACAGCACCAGGGACCTGGGTTCGATTCCCAGCTTGGGTCACTGCCTGTGTGAAATTTGCACGTTCTCCCCGTGTCTGCGTGGGTTTCCTCCGGGCGCTCCGGTTTCCTCCCACTGTCCAAAGATGTGCTGGTTAGGTGGATTGGCCGTGCTAAATTACCCCTTAGTGTCCAGGATATGTAGGTTAGGGGGATTAGCAGGGTAAATATGTGGAGTTACGGGGATAAGGCCTAGGTGGGATAGTTGTTGGTGCAGACCCGATGAGCCGAATGGCCTCCTTCTGCACTGTAGGATTTCTATGATGCATTTTGGTAAATTGAATCAGGGCAGGACTTACTCAGTTAATGGTAGGGCGTTGGGGAGAGTTACAGAACAAAGAGATCTAGGGGTACATGTTCATAGCTCCTTGAAAGTGGAGTCGCAGGTGGACAGAGTGGTGAAGAAGGCATTCAGCATGCTTGGTTTCATCGGTCAGAACATTGAATACAGGAGTTGGGAAGTCTTGTTGAAGTTGTACAAGACATTGGTAAGGCCACACTTGGAATACTGTGTGCAATTCTTGTCACCCTATTATAGAAAGGATATTATTAAACTTGAAAGAGTGCAGAAAAGATTTACTGGGATGCTACCGGGACTTGATGATTTGAGTTATAAGGAGAGGCTGGATAGACTGGGACTTTTTTCTCTGGAGCGCAGGAGGCTGAGGGGTGATCTTATAGAGGTCTATAAAATAATGAGGGGCACTGATCAGCTAGATAGTCAATATCTTTTCCCAAAGGCAGGGGAGTCTAAAACTAGAGGGCATAGGTTTAAGGTGAGAGGGGAGAGATACAAAAGTGTCCAGAGGGGCAAATTTTTCACACAGAGGATGGTGAGCGTCTGGAACAAGTTGGCAAAGATAGTAGTAGAGGCGGGTACAATTTTGTCTTTTAAAAAGCATTTAGACAGTTACTTGGATAAGATGGGTATAGAGGGATATGGGCCAAACGCGGGCAATTGGGAATAGCTTAGTGGTTAAAAACTGGGCAGCATGGACAAGTTGGGCCGAAGGGCCTGTTTCCATGCTGTAAACCTCTCTGACTCTAATGTTCTTAAAGCTGCTACTTTTTGTTGCAGTTTCTATATTCTCCCTCCCTTCAGTTCTGACAAAGAGTCTATGGACTCAAAACATCAACTCTGTTTCTCTCCTGACAGGCAAGCTGGGTTTTCCCAGTATCAGTTCCTGTTTTTCAATCTCTGTTCGTGTTTCAGATTCCAGCGTCCGCAGTATTTGGCTTATTTTAGACGGATCTGCACCTCAAGCGCCCTAACCTGAAGGGCCAAATGCTGGGAAGAGGGGTTAGGCTGGGTGGCCCTTCTCTCCGGCCCAGAGGCGATGGGCCAAGTGGTCTCTTTCTTCCCTTTCTGTGCTTGTGGACAGCCTCACGCTGGCTGCAGGGACACAATCGTGCAGTAGATGGAGCTTGAGGTTCAGGTTTCCCTCTGCATCATTACTAACAGCAATCCCGAGGGAATTCCAAATTCCCTGAGTTTAAGTTTAAAGCTTTTATCTACTGAACTTTAAATGGGCGGCACAGTGGTTAGCGCTGCCGCCTCACAGCTCCAGGGACCTGGGTTTGATTCCTGGCTTGGGTCACTGTCTGTGTGGAGTTTGCACATTCTCCCCGTGCCTGCGTGGGTTTCTTCCGGGTGCTCCGGTTTCCTCCCACACTCCAACGACATGCAGGTTCGGTGGATTGGCCATGCTAAATTGCCCTTCAGTGTCCCGGGATGCATAGGTTAGAGGGATTATTGGGGTAAATGTGGGGTTATGGGGATAGGGCCTGGGTGGGATGGTGGTCGGTGCAGACTCGATGGGCCAAATGGCCTCCTTCTGTACTGTACAGATTCTATGATTAGTGTCAAAAGTCGGCTTACATTAACACCGCAATGAAGTTACTGTGAAAATCCCCTCGTCGCCACACTCCTGCAGCTGTTCGGGTAACACTGAGGAAGAATTTAGCACGGCCAATGCACCTAACTAGCACATCTTTCGGACTGTGGGAGGAAACTGGAGCACCCGGAGGAAACCCACGCAGACACGGGGAAAATGTGCAGACTCCGCACAGACAGTGACCCGAGCCGGGAATCGTACCCGGGTCCCTGGTGCTGTGAGGCAGCAGTGCTAACCACCAGAAAGATCCGGCAAAATACGGTACAGGAGAATTTGAGCTGTTCTGCATGGTTAGGGGAAATTACAATCCTCCACAATGGCCCCGGATTAGCGACAAGGGAATCATTTCCACCTCATTTTCCAAACTTTTCTTTCCCCCGCCCTCGGTGACCCACTTCCACCCAATGACCATCCCAGGTGACCCACGGCATGTTCCCTCACCACTCATCTCTGGCCCTCTCCCGCAGAAACAAAACACCCCAAATCTACAACCAGCTGACTAGAACGGGGAAGACAATTGGCACCAAGTGCACATGGTGGCGCAGTGGGTTGGCACTGCGGTCTCACAGCGCCAGGGAGCTGGGTTCGATTCCCGGCTGTGGAATCATAGAATAGAATCAAAGAATCGCTACACTGCAGAAGAGGCCATTCAGCCCATTGAGTCTGCACCGACTGTCTGACAGAGCATCTTACCCAGGCCAACCCCCCCTACCCCCACCTAACCCGCACATCTTTGGACACTAAGGGGCAATTTAACATGGTAAGAAGTTTAACAACACCAGGTTAAAGTCCAACAGGTTTATTTGGTAGCAAAAGCCACACAAGCTTTCGAGGCTCTGAGCCCCTTCTTCAGGTGAGTGGGAATTCTGTTCACAAACAGAACTTATAAAGACACAGACTCAATTTACATGAATAATGGTTGGAATGCGAATACTTACAACTAATCCAGTCTTTAAGAAACAAAACAATGGGAGTGGAGAGAGCATCAAGACAGGCTAAAAAGATGTGTATTGTCTCCAGACAAGACAGCCAGTGAAACTCTGCAGGTCCACGCAACTGTGGGAGTTACAAATAGTGTGACATAAACCCAATATCCCGGTTGAGGCCGTCCTTGTGTGTGCGGAACTTGGCTATCAGTTTCTGCTCAGCGACTTAACATGGCCAGTCCAACTAACCTGCACATCTTTGGACACTAAGGGGCAATTTAGCATGGCCAATCCACCCTAACCTGCACATCTTTGGACACTAAGGGGCAATTTAGCATGGCCAATCCAACTAACCTGCACATCTTTGGACACTAAGGGGCAATTTAGCATGGCCAATCCACCTAACCTGCACATCTTTGAACACTAAGGGGCAATTTAGCATGGCCAATCCAACTAACCTGCACATTTTGGGACTTCAATTGCGAAAGAGTGCGTCAGTATACACCGGACTGGGTATCCAGGAAGCGCAGATCCAGATGTGTACCGGATACGGGGACTCTCTGGATTTTGGTATAGATGCTAGCAGTCTAAAATAAAAACAGCCTCTCCTACATTTTCCCCGCTTTCATCTCTTACCGAAATATGCGTTCTCTCAGAATCATCAGCCCTGCATCTTGTGAGACTAATAAATAAATAGAGCCAGCACAGGCATATTGGGCCGAATGTCCTCCAGCTGTGATGTATAATTTTGCCAGCCTGATGATGATAATTGTAAAGTTAGCGTTAATCTATCTGAAATGTGTTCTGGAAGTCACTCACGGTTTTATTGTTGGGCAGTTTTTCAGACGCCTCGATGGGTCGGTCCAGGCTGGGCTTTCCAATGTAGACGTCCCGCGTGGGAGGGAAGCTCGACAGCAAGGCCAACAGGGCACGGACATTGACGTAATTATCATCATCGACGTGGCAAAACCACCTGGACAGTCACCGGCAAGGAGGGCAGAGATTAGAAACGGACAATTTACATCGAGATAAAACCGTAAGATTGGAGCACAATTGGGCCATTCGGCCCATCGAGTCTGCTCATTCGATCGTGACTGATAAGTTTCTCAACCTCATTCTCCCGCCTTTTCCCCGTAACCTTTGACCCCCTTACCAATCAAGAACCTACCTATCTCTGTCTTAAAGACACTCAATGACCCGGCCTCCTCTGTGACAATGAATTCCACAGATTCATCACCCTCCGGCTGAAGAAATTCCTCCTCATCTCGGTTCTAAAGGGTCATCCCTTTACTCTGAAGCTGTAACCTTGGATCCTAGTCTCTCCTAATGGAAACATCTTCCCCGCCTCCACTCTATCCAGGCCTTTCAGTGTTGTGCAAGTTTCACTGAGATCCCCACCTACACCCTATGTAAAGGCTTTGGAGAGGGGTATTGAAGGCATTCACTGGGGGTAGGCCCAGGCCTCACCAGCAGGGCCTGGGGGGGGCGAGGTGACCAGGTCTCACCAGCGAGACCCAGGGGAGGGACCAGGACTCACCAGCAGGGCCTGGGGGATGCGACTAGGCCTCACCTGCGGGGTCCAAGGGGACGACCAGGCCTCACCAGCAGGGGTGAGGTGTGTGCTGAGGGATTACAGTAATGTAGATTGACTGGAGAAGCTGACATTGTTCTCTTTAGAGCACAGGCAGCTAAGAGGAGATGTGATAGAGGCATTCACAATCGTGAGGGGTTCAGAGAGGGTAAACAAGGGGAAAGAGGGGGAAAGAGCTCCTGGTGGGTGAAGGTGGTGGATACAGATCCCGTATTTGCCTTCAAAAGGGGATTGGAGGAATGCCTGAGAGAGAGAAAAAGAAACCGCAGTGATACAGGGAGCGAGACTGATTGGAACTCTTCCAAAGAGCTAGCAGAGACTCGATGGAGTGAATGGCCTCTTGCCATGCTATACCTGATGAAGAATGAGGAAGAGATGCATTTACGTGGGGGGGGGGGGGGGGGGGGGGGGGGCGGGGGGGGGGGGGGGGAGGGAGGGGGGTAGGGGCGTTGGGGCCGGGGGGAGGGGGGGGGGGGAGGGGGGGGAGGGCAGGGGAGGAAGCTAAACAAGTGCGAGGGAGAAAGGGATAAAAGGGGCCGAATGGCTTCTCTCTGTGCCATACCACCCGACCATTGCGATACTCCGGTTTTCAACGTTGACCCTCTCTCATTCACACACACACACACACACCCACACATACACACACCCCCAATCCAACACACACACACCCCCAACCCGCCATCGACGTCATCAGCGGCCCCAAGCACTCACCTCAGGCGGGAAGCGATGAACACCTCGTACTCGGCGGCCATCTTGCAGGACAGGGCCTGGCGACTGTGCGCAGATGAGCAGTTGGTGTTGATGACGCGGTGACCTGCGAGGAGGGAGATGAACGGTTCACAGGGTCAACAGGACGGAGACGGGACAGCCCAGAGCCGAGATTCCGATAATCCTCAACTCCACTTTCCCGCCTTATCCCTATAACCCTCGATTCCGTTACTGATTAAAAATCTCTCCATCTCAACCTTGAACCATACTCAATGGCCCAGCCTCTGCAGCCCTCTGAGGGGAAGAATTCCACACATTCACCACCCTCTGAGAGAAGAAATTCCTCCCCATCTCTGTCCTCCTATCCTGTGCCCCCTTGTTCTGGATTCTCCGACCATCTCTCATTGTCCGCTCTTCAAACTCCTTTACAATCACATATCTTTCAGTGAGATCATCTCCCATTCTTCCAAACTCCACCAAGAATTGACCCAATTTATTCAGCCTCTCCATAAGATGTAGGAAAGACATAGGTCATTCTGCCAGACTCAATGGGCCAAAAGACATCCTTCTGCATTGTTGGGATTCTATGATTCTAAATAGCCATTGTGTGAATGGGTGTAAATTGAGAGAGGCGGATACTCAGCGAGACCTTGGTGTCATCAGAAGGCTAAGGAAATTCAGCATGTCCGCCACGACTCAAAAATGTTTACAGATGCACCATAGAAAGCACTCTTTCCGGGTTGTATCACAGCTTGGAATGGCTCCTGCTCTGCCCAAGACTGGGGCGGCACGGTAGCACAGTGGTTAGCACTGCTGCTTCACAGCTCCAGGGACCTGGGTTCGATTCCCGGCTTGGGTCACTGCCTGTGTGGAGTTTGCACATTCTCCTCGTGTCTGCGTGGGTTTCCTCCGGGTGCTCCAGTTTCCTCCCACAGTCCAAACTTGTGCGGGTTAGGTTGATTGGCCAGGCTAAAATTGCCCCTTAGTGTCCTGAGATGCGTAGATTAGAGGGATTAGTGGGTAAAATATGTAGGGATATGGGGATAGGGCCTGGGTGGGATTGTGGTCGGTGCTGATTCGATGGGCCAA
This sequence comes from Mustelus asterias, assembly GCF_964213995.1. Lineage (NCBI taxonomy): Eukaryota > Metazoa > Chordata > Chondrichthyes > Carcharhiniformes > Triakidae > Mustelus > Mustelus asterias. Next base: position 13,069,082 of record NC_135821.1, read on the forward strand.
ATGGCCTCTTTCTGTGCTGTAGGGTTTCTATGATTTCTATGACCGCAAGGAACTACGAAAGGTCGTGAATGTAGCCCAATCCATCACGCAAACCTGCCTCCCATCCATTGACACTGTCTACACTTCCCACTGCCTCGGCAAAGCAGCCAGCATCATTAAGGACCCCACGCACCCAAGACCTTCTCTCTTCCACCTTCTTCCGTCAGGAGAAAGATACAAAAGTCTGAGGACACGTACCGACCGACTCAAGAACAGTTTCTTCCCTGCTGCTGTCAGACTTTTGAATGGACCTACCTTTCACTAAGTTGATCTTTCTCTACACCCTAGCTATGACTGTAACACTACGCTCTCTCCTTTCCTTCTCCCCTATATACTCTATGAATGGTATGCTTTATCTGTATAGTGCGCAAGAAACAATACTTTTCACTGTATCCCAATACATGTGACAACAATGGCAGAAAGTAAAGAAGGTAAATGGTATAGAATCAGAGAATCTGACACTACCGAAGGAGGCCATTCGGCCCATCTCACCTGCACTAACAATTCTCGCCAGGCCCTATATCCCTAATCCCATTTATTTACCCTTTTAGTCCCCCTGACATGAAGGGGCAATTTAGCAAGGCCAATCCACCTAACCCGCACGTCCTTTGGACTGTGGGAGGAAACCGGAGCACCCGGAGGAAACCCACACAGACACGGGGAGAACGTGCAAACTTCACACAGACAGTGACCCAAGGCCGGGAATAAAACCCGGGTCCCTGACACTGTGAGGCAGCAGTGCTAACCACTGTGCCACCATGGCCTTTGTAATGATTTGAGTACAGGAATAGGGATGTTTTGCTGCAATTGTACGAGACATTGGTGAGGCCACGCCTGGAGTATTGTGTGCAGTTTTGGTGTCCTTATCTGAGGAAGGATGTCCTTGCTATAGAGGGAGTACAGCGAAGGTTTACCAGGCTGATTCCTGGAATGGCAGGACTGTCATATGAGGAGAGACTAAGTCAGTTAGGGTTATATTCACTGGAGTTTAGAAAAGTGAGAGGGGATCTCATAGAAACTTGTAAAATTCTGACAGGGTTAGACAGGGTAGATTCAGAAAGAATGTTCCCTATAGTGGGGGACTCCAGAACAAGCCTGATTTCAGTCTTTCGGCCCACTGAGATAAAGGAGGGCCACTTATGCGGCCCACTCACTAGAATGTCCATCATTGCCCCACACCAACTGGTCTTCAACCAAGGAAGAGCGTTCCTCACCTGTCCTGATCGTCAACTCCTCATCCTCGCCATCCGTGAAGATGTACGTCTGGAGGCCAAAGAAAAGAGAATCGATTAGCAGGGGCAGTGTTCCGATTTCAACCTTAAATCAATGCAAAGTGGTTCAGACAATCATAAAAAAAAGCAACAAAAAAATGGTCGATTGGTGTGGCTCCTGCTCTGACCAAGACCGCAAGAAAGGTCGTGAACGCAGCCCAGTCCATCACGCAAACCAGCCTCCCATCCATTGACTCTGTCTACACTTCCCACTGCCTCGGAAAAGCAGCCAGCATAATTAAGGGCCCCACGCACCCCGGACATTCTCTCTTCCACCTTCTCCCACCGGGAAAAATAAAAATCTCAAACCATCCACCCAAGAATAATGAATGAATGTTTTAAAATGTTTCAACTATTTTCCAGACTATTAAGTTCTCAGTGGGTGCTGAACCCTTGTCAAAACAATCTTTCGCCCCGACTCCCCACTGTTACTTCCTCCGATTCTGCTCGGAACCAGCCCCACGAGAGAGCGAATTCTCGACCGTGACCCTCATGTAAACATCTTGAGGGCTTAACAAGGTTGGAAAAGGTGGAAGAGACATTCAGATAAAGTCAAAAAGAGAGATGCGGAAATTTTGGGGCTGGGAGGGTGATGGGGGAAATTTGGCATGTCCGCTACGACGCTCATCAATCTTTATAGATGCACCATAGAAAGCATCCTTTCTGGTTGTATCACAGCTTGGTATGGGCTCCTGCTCTGCCCAAGACCGCAAGAAACTACGAAGTGTCATGAACGTAACCCAGTCCATCACGCAAACCAGCCTCCCATCCATTGACTCTGTCTACACTTCCTGCTGCCTCGGCAAAGCAGCCAGCATAATCAAGGACCCCACACACCCCGGACATTCTGTCTTCCAACTTCTTCCTTTGGGAAAAAGATACAAAAGTCTGAGGTCACGTACCAACCGACTCAAGAACAGCTTCTTCCCTGCTGCTGTCAGACTTTTGAATGGACCTACCCTGTATTATGTTGATCTTTCTCTACACCCGAGCTATAGCTGTAACACTACATTCTGCACTCTCTCTTTTCTTTCTCTATGAACGGTATGCTTTGTCCGTAGAGCGTGCAAGAAACAATACTTTTCACTGTATACTAATACATGTGACAATAATAAATCAAATCAAATAATTTGACTAATCCATCAGTTATGGTACAAATTCTCTTGTGCGAGCTGCTGTGAAATGTTGATGTGAAATGTTCAAAGGTGATGTGGCAAGAACAGGGGGAGGGGGGAGGAGGAGGAGGGGGGAGGAGGAGGAGGGGGGAGGAGGAGGAGGGGGGAGGAGGAGGAGGGGGGAGGAGGAGGAG